>NC_140170.1:179186203-179376203 GCF_963971535.1 Notolepis coatsorum | reverse complement strand
AGTTTAATACATGATGAGGCATTGTCTAACTGAACGGTATCTAGCCGGCTAGCTACTGATAGCTCCTGATATCAACAAATGCTCCAGCAATAGTCTAGTTATCTAGTACTAGTGTATGATACCTCTGTTAGCTCACGTTAGCTTAGCTCACTGTTCAAAACAAAATGTCCCATTCAACTAAATAGTTCACTGAGGCGTTGTCTTAACGTTATATTTCCGGCTAGCAGTAGCTACAGACAGCTCCTGATATCAATGTCTTATAACTTGCGTCGCAGTCACTAACGGGGATAGCTGAGGGAGTAGGGTATATCTGCAGAGCCTAGGGTAAATCTGCAGAGCCGAATGTGATTTGATCAAAGCAGAGTATGTACACACAGACAGTGGAGATAGCGAGCATTTTGACTTGTTGCGTGGTGGCGTTGTCTCGCAGATAATACAACTACAAGTACAAGTCTAATTATATAATATATATATTTTATAAAAAATAATGATATAATTTTTTTTTTTTTATTAATCAAAAACGATCGGTATCGGATCGGTATCGGCCGATATGGCTCAAGACGATCGGTGATCGGTATCAGTGGCAAAAAACGTGATCGGGGCATCCCTAGAACAGACAAACAGAACACAGAGATGCAGGATGGGTAGAGAACAGACAAACAGAACACAGAGAGGCAGGATGGGTAGAGAACAGACAAACAGAACACAGAGATGCAGGATGGGTAGAGAACAGACAAACAGAACACAGAGGCAGGATGGGTAGAGAACAGACAAACAGAACACAGATATGCAGGATGGGTAGAGAACAGACTAACAGAACACAGAGAGGCAGGATGGGTAGAGAACAGACAAACGGAACACAGAGAGGCAGGATGGGTGGGGGAACAGAGAAAAGGCAGTCCACTGCTTGGCAGGACGGGCAGGTTGTTACAGTTAGAGAGGAGAGGAATGTAATTAAGTGTTGTTAATATAATCTTGTGGTGCGCCCAGAGCTATAATAACTCAATTTGTCTGTGGAGTGTCTGACCTAAGTGGACTGGACCCACGCATGCACACATACATACACACACACAAGCGTGTGTGGTTTGATTCCCATATTAGCGGTGTGTGTGTGCGCACTCATGTGCATGCGTCTGGTATAAATCTGTTATTTAGTGTCCAGTTCAAGACCCGAGGCTGACCACGACAAGCTCATACTTAAAAGTCTGAGAGCTCTTCAATTTCAAAAAATTATGGATTTCTACTCAAAATATAATTGAATTGGTCATTCTTGTCTTAAAGCAGATGTTCTTGAAGCGTTTTGTGAAAATGGACCAGACAATCAGAATCGGAATCAGAATCAGAAATCAGAATCAGAAAGGTCTTTATTGCCAAGTCGTTTTCACATACAAGAAATTTGATTTGGTTGTTTTTTGGTGCGACATTGACGGACCGACAATTATGGTAGAATAAACAAATTAAAAGGTGGAATAAAATAAAATGGAATAATATATACTAAATTATATTATTATATAAACATTCAAGATTCAAGAGATTTATTTGTCACATACATACACGAGACATGTAGTGAAATGAAGGTGGCCATGCCCGCCTTGATTGTGCAAAAATAAAAATAATAAAATAGACATGATAAAAAGTAATAAGAATAAAATACAATACAATACAATGCTAAGCTTAATAATAAAAGGTAATGAGTACTATATACAATATTATACAAATATACAGTTAAAGTGACCTTTTTTGTAGTGTGTTTGTGTGTGATAGAGTGCAAGTGAGGATGTGTGGCGTGTGTGTGTGTGTGTGTGTGTGTGTGTGTGTGTGTGTGTGTGTGTGTGTGTGTGTGTGTGTGTGTGTGTGTGTGTGTGTGTGTGTGTGTGTGTGTGTGTGTGTGTGTGTGTGTGTGTGTGTGTGTGTGTGTGTGTGTGTGTGTGTGTGTTCATGTGTGTTCATGTGTGCATGTGTGTGGAGGGATCAGTGTCCTGATGGCCTGGGGGAAGAAGCTAAGTCTGAGTCTCTCTGTTCTCGCTGCATGTATGCGGAGGGGCTTGCCTGACTGCAGCAGCTTGAACAGGCTATTATTGGCGTGTTGAGGGTCCTTCATTATTCTGCAGGCTCTGGATTTGCACCTCCTGTTGTATAAGTCCTGCAGGGGTGAGAGCGCACTACTCTCTGTAGAGCCTTCCTGTCCTGTGCAGTGCAGTTGCCAAACCAGGCAGTGATGTTCCCAGTCAGGATGCTCTCCACAGCCCTAGAGTAGAAGGACTGGAGTATCTTCCCTGATACTCTGAATTTCCTGAGTTGTCTCAGGTGGTAGAGGCGCTGCTTCGCCTTTTTTAACACAGTGTCTGTGTGTGTTGTCCATGGCAGGTCCTCTGTGATGTGGACTCCCAGGTACTTAAAACTGCTCACCCTGTCCACGATAGTCCCATTTATCCACGGTGGCTTGTCTGTCCCCTGCTGTATTCGTCTAAAATCCACGATCAGCTCCTTGGTCTTACCAATGTTCAGGAGCAGGCTGTTATCCTGCCACCAGCGTGCCAGGACATCAACCTCCTCCCGGTAGGCCTTCTCGTCATTGTTAGAGATCAGGCCCACCACCACTGTGTCGTCCTCATCCGCAAACTTCACTATGGAGTTGGAGCTGAACCTGGCCACACAGTCGTGTGTGTACAGCGAATACAGGAGGGGGCTGAGGACACAGCCCTAGGGGGACCCGATTATCAGGGTGATTGAAGCACTATAGAACGTTCACCTCCTCTCTTTCTCAATATTTCTGATTTAAAAAAAAAAACATCAGCTCGACTGGAGAGGAGGTCAGAGGACCAGTCCAGACCAGCAGAAGTATGTTTGCGTGTTAGTCTTTTTTTTCTCAGATCAGCTGTGAGGGAATGTCGCACGGAGGAAAGTGTGTGTCTGTGTGTTTCCAGCAGTTAACATTATTGGGCCAACATTTTCAGCCTATTGTAATGACCCTGGTGTGTTACTGTACGAACACATCATTCATTCATGTTTTTGTTTCAGGGACACCTGTAGTAAAGGGGAGAAAGGGATAGGAGGGAGAAACAGCCCAGTGCAGAGTGTGCGGTTGTTAAGTTGCTCCGTCCGCTTGTCATCATGCCTTTACAACCTTCAATGTTTTATTTATCACCTGCATTTGGCTATACAATACGATAAAGATCCAAGTAAGCCTCTACAGATATTGAGCATAATTTTGTAAAATGTGCAACCCTAGTTCCACCTAGTGTCTATAGGGAGGTGTAGTCTGACGTCACTTTATACGGTCCACTTTATACGATCCACCCGTATAGGGATTTATCATTGGGAAAATGTATTATCGGCTATTGTAATAATTCTGCCTCATGGACATTGGCAAGCTTTCCATGTTTGCCCTTCTATCACTAACATTATTGTTTAAGCATTTTTGGTTGAAATAAAGTTAGTTATAATGTTTTTAATTTGTCATTAACTCATTGGCTGCCACGCTGTTTCCGGGATACGGCTATGCGCTGCCACGCATTAAACTAATGGAGTCCGTCACCTTGTTTGCAAGGCTATAACTATATTCTATATTATAGCTATGGATGCAATACTATGGTGTTACGACGATGCAGGTAGGAAATTGAGTTCCAATTGTAGAGGAAGGAATGAGACGGAGATGTGGTTTGCTCTTCTTCGGTAGTGTGTCTTTTTATTGTAAGAACACAGGAGAAATGCAAGTAATGCACAAGAAAGACGCAGGGCGTCAACTGAGAAACAGACCTTTAGGCTAAATACAAATATAAATAAACAACAACAACGCAGGACTGTCTGAAGCTCCGACAGGGAGAAAGGAAACAGGAGGTCATTATAAAGCCACATTCCTGACATACCACGGGCATCAATTAGTGACAGCATAAGTGACAGCCAGTGACCGCAACCAGTGGTGACAGTCAATCAGTGCAAATACCAACAACAAGGTGAAGTACTCCAGAAAGACAGTAGGGTCCTAGAAACCCAGAACGTTACACTATGGCCCATTTGACATCGAGTATCGTTCAATATGTGAAAAAGAAAGAATTTTTCCATCCATACATTCCCGTTTTATACCGTGGTGAATATAAGTATGGTTTTAGAGTGGTCTAGTGTCATTCCTGGGAGGCTAGTAATAGCCCGCAACGTGTATTATACTAAATCAATTGGCATTTCCTCCCAACACACGCTACAATAAAAAAATCAAATGCATATGATCGGTATTATGCTCCATCATGAATGCATGAAAGGGGGGGGGGTTCTGATTAATTGATTGTCAATAATGGCATTCGTTATTACAACAACAAGAGATACAAGATACAAGAGTTTTATTTGTCACGGCATACAGGTATACAGTGAAATGCGGGGGGTCTCACCCGCAATGATGTGCATAATACAAGTAATAATAATAATAATAATAATAATAATAATAGAGTCCAACCAATAGAGCGACATAGTGCAATAAACAAGTAAACAAAGTAGGCATATCGGTATCTGTACATGAGTTATTTACAGAGCATGGTAGGACATGCTAGGTCCTGTGGTAGTGCAGTACACTGTTAGCTACGGATGAGGCACTGGGTCTTTATGTACACTGCTATACAATGCTATATTATACAATCTCAAGCTATACTATTCTTAAAGTGACCTTTCCTTCTGTAGAGTGTCCATAGTGTGAGCGTGTGCAGCATGAGTGTGTGTGTGCTCATGTTAAAGTGGCTGCTAGTGTGTGAGCGTGTACAGTGTGTGTGTTGTGTGTGTGCTCATGTGTGCTTGTGCGTGGAGAGTTCAGTGTTCAAGGCTCCGATGGCCTGGGGGAAGAAGCTGAGCCTAAGTCTCGTTACTGTTGCTCGCAGGCGTTTGCCTGACCGCAGCAGCATGAACAGGCTGTTGTTGGGGTGGTGAGGGTCTTTCATTATCCTGCAGGCTCTCGATTTGCACCTCTTCTTGTTGTATAGGACCTGCAGGGTTGGTAGTGCAATACCTGTGGTACGCTCGGCTGAGCGCACCACTCTCTGTAGGGCCTTCTTGTCCTGTGCCGTGCTGTTGCCATACCAGGCAGTGATGTTTCCAGTCAAGATGCTCTCTACAGCTCCGGAGTAGAAGGACTGGAGTATCTTCCCAGATACTCTGAACTTCCTTAACTGTCTCAGGTGGTAGAGGCGCTGCTTCGCCTTTTTTACGACCGAGTCTATGTGTGTTGTCCATGTCAGGTCATGTCACCCTGTCCACGGTAGCCCCGTTTATCCTCAGTGGTGTGTGTGCCTCCTGCTGTCTCCTCCTAAAATCCACGATCAGCTCCTTGGTTTTACCAATGTTCAGGAGCAGGCTGTTGTCCTGGCACCAGCGTTCCAGTACCTCAACCTCCTCCCGGTAGGCCTTCTCGTCGTTGTCCGAGATCAGCCCCACCACCACTGTGTCGTCCGCAAACTTCACTATGGAGTTGGAGCTGAACTTGGCCACACAGTCGTGTGTGTATAGTGAGTACAGCAGGGGGCTCAGAACACAGCCCTGGGGGGACCCGATGCTCAGGGTGATGGTGTTGGAGGTCTGACCCCCCACCCTGACCGCCTGGGGCCTTTCGCTCAGAAAGTCCAGTATCCAGGCGCTCAGAGCGGAGCTCAGACCCAGCTCGATCAGCTTGTCCACCAGTCTGGTGGGGACTATGGTGTTGAACGCTGAGCTGTAGTCAATGAACAACAGTCTCACATAGCCCCCCTTCTGTCGGTCCAGGTGAGAGAGGGTGCTGTGCAGTACTTGGGAGACCGCATCATCAGTGGACCTGTTTGGCCTGTATGCAAATTGCATAGGGTCCATATCACTGGAGAGGGTCAGCTGATCAGGGCGATGGCTATGAAAACAAGGCACAATCAAGCTGAAATTGACGTTAAATTGCTCTTACCTGTGGCCGGTGGGATTCCAAAAAGAATATTCCAATTATTTGATTGCCATCTGGTAGATCGTATGTCCATTTGGCCCACGACATAACCCACCACAGCATAATGAATCGGGGGTCCCGAAAGCGATTCAATGCGATCGGGTGAAGCCCTAGGTTCAGTTTAGTAGAAAAGAGCGCCCGGAGGCATTTCATCGACGCACAGCCCAATACACAAGGTTTCAAATGGTGCTCGATACCGCCGCCTGGTAGGATGCGGCCAGTATTGCACTTTAGCGGTCTCAGACTCAGCCCCATGATAACACCAGGCTACCTGGATGGATAATGAATGGAAATATCAAATAAAAGAAATAACGATCAAATAACGAGTATACTCCTTGTTGGCGTTCAACGATTGGCGGCCAATAACAAGTTTAATCTGCAGTGAATGAGTTAAAAATAACTACACTTACCAGTAGAACATCGTTCAGTGCTGTCACCTAATACACGTTACGGCCATTGTGTAGTTCCTCAGTGAACGAAAACATAAACGTTGTTATTTTGCTACCTTTACGATTAATTGCGAATCTTTTCATGTTGAGCTATAGATTGTGGATGAATACACACAGAAAGGTACACCATGCCAATGTTCATGCTTTATTTGTTTTAAACGAGACGATTTAGAAATGGGTCCATTGGAAATACATTGCAATTTCAAGAGGGGTGGACCGCGCAGGAAACAGCAATGATGTAACCACTACACCTCCCTATAGTCCCCCCTGAGACATATTCAACCCTAGTTCCACCTAGTGTCTATAGTTCCCCCTGAGACATATTCAACCCTAGTTCCACCTAGTGTCTATAGTTCCCCCTGAGACATATTCAACCCTAGTTCCACCTAGTGTCTATAGTTCCCCCTGAGACATATTCAACCCTAGTTCCACCTAGTGTCTATAGTTCCCCCTGAGACATATTCAACCCTAGTTCCACCTAGTGTCTATAGTCCCCCCTGAGACGTATTCAACCCTAGTTCCACCTAGTGTCTATAGTCCCCCCTGAGACGTATTCAACCCTAGTTCCACCTAGTGTCTATATTCCCTCCTGAGACATATTCAAACCTAGTTCCACCTAGTGTCTATAGTCCCTCTTGAGACATATTCAACCCTAGTTCCACCTAGTGTCTATAGTCCCCCCTGAGACATATTCAACCCTAGTTCCACCTAGTGTCGTATAGTCCCCCCTGAGACGTGTTCAACCCTAGTTCCACCTAGTGTCTATAGTCCCCCCTGAGACGTGTTCAACCCTAGTTCCACCTAGTGTCTATAGTCCCCCCTGAGACGTATTCAACCCTAGTTCCACCTAGTGTCTATAGTCCCCCCTGAGACGTATTCAACCCTAGTTCCACCTAGTGTCTATAGTCTATAGGCTCCCTGTACCGAACCGTGACATCAGCACCGTGGAGATGAATACACATACTGTTATACCCCTACTACTTACACTAAAATGCTAACTCAAAAAATAAAGAACCCTCTCTCTCTCTGTCTCTTTCTTTCTATCTATCTATCTATCTATCTATCTATCTATCTATCTGTCTCTCTCTACCTCTATCTCTCGCTCTCTCTCTCTCTCCCTGTGTCTCTCTCTCTTTTGTCTCTGTGTGTCTTTCTCTCTCACGGCCGAGGTCAGTCGCTGTCGGTTTTGTTCCGCAACGATTATGCGTACTTTTAGTTGTTATGTTTATTTTTAATACTATTTAGTTTTATTGCACAATCGTAGGAGGCATGGCCAACCACATTTCACTGTATGCCCTGGTATGTATGTGATGAATAAACTCTTGAATCTTGAATCTCTCTCTCTGTAGGCCCTCATCACATAACTCGGTTTCCATGTAAAAGCACTACTTGTAAGATATATCAGGAACAGTAGACACTCTCCCTGTACATCAGAAAGGATTATCTAACTTGCCACCCTCTTGTCTTGTGTAGGAGCTGATAACAGCCTGGTACATCGGCTTCCTGTGTCTGATCCTGGCCAGCTTCCTGGTCTACTTGGCTGAGAAGGAGGACAATGAGCAGTTTGAGACCTACGCTGATGCCCTGTGGTGGGGCCTGGTGAGACACACACACACATACACTTAAACATGCATACATACACATGTATATACATACATATACATACATCACCCCTGGCCCTGTCCTTGCCTCCCTTCATTGGCTTCCAGTACGCTACAGAATACATTTTAAGGTTCTCCTATTCGTTTTTAACACTTTCGCGGCCACTGGGATCGGTCTAATCTCACTCTATAAGGCCAGTTTATCATAACAACCTTTCATTGTGCGTGAGGCTGTTTGTAGAGCTAAATCTATACTTTATATTATTGCTATCTGTCCATTGTCAATTGACACTATAAACCATCCCTTCAATATGCCTTAAATAAATAATTTTTTCAGCGTCGTGAATATGAACTATATACCGCAATGTTCTGGGGTATTTCCTGGAAGGCGAGATATAGGACGCTAAGCTAATAACGTTAAATCGAATGGCGTTTCGACTATACACAAGCTAGAGCTAAAACTCAAAATGCATATTATCGGTATCATGGTCCACCATGAATGCATGAAAGGGGGGGGTGGGGCGGCGGGGGGGGTTGTTTATTTTTTATTTTTTTTTTGTCTTTTTTCCCCCTCCATTTTCCTCCGATTTTCTCCCATCCCAATGTTAGTCGTATGCCAATTCCCAGTCCCTTCCTGATCGCTGCGCACTTACCCCCCACAGTCAGATCATCTGGGAGAGTGGAGGCTACCACGTGCTTCCTCCGACACACGTCCAGCCAATCACCGCTTCTTTTCACCTGGCAGCGCGGATTTTCATTGAGAGGGCGTAGCGTGTGGGAGGACCACACTATCCCCCTCACGTCCAATCCGCGCTTAGCAGGCGCCCCGACCGAACTGTAGGAGTCGCTGTTTACAACGACCCGGACCCACCCCGCCAGCTTCTCCCACCCTCGGATACAGCCAATTGTATCAGTGCAGACGGCCAGCCAAGCTGGTGACAACCCCGGAGCTGTGAGCTGGATTCGAACAGGCGAATCGAGCTCACAGCTCCGGGGCTGGTGACGAACGCAATCTCCGCTCGGCCACCTAACCGCCTCGGGGGACGTTGTTTCTGATTATTGATTACCAATAACGGCATTAGCCTCATTCGCTGATCGGCTGGTCGGCTATCAAAGCAAGGCCCGATCAGGCTGTAATTTACGTGAAAAAGCTCTTACCGTGGGCCGGTTGGATCCCAAAAATATTTTCCCAGTTATCGCCATCTGGTAGATCGTTATGTCCATTGGCTGATGCTATATTCCTTTACTGCATACTGAATTCAGCATCCCAAAAAGTATTCCAAGCTACAGGCGTGTACTGGAATACGTGCATACTGGACTTTTTTAGTTTACGCAAAAAAAGTCCACCCATGATGAAAAAAAATAAAACACCAGTCTGTAACAGGGAACACTGCATTATCGAGACAGCGCCCCTACGAGGATCTGGCCGGTAATGCACTTTTCCGAATCCCAAGAGTAGGGTAAATCTGCAGTGCCGCTCGGTGACATTGAGTAGGATATTACAATGGAATTAAAGCCAAAACAACCTTACCACGTATATATACGTGGTTGGCCCTCAAGCGTTGGATCCGAAACACTTTATATACGTGGTTGGCCACGAATGTGTTAAAGCCCTTAATGGTCAGCCCCCCTCTGTTACAATTGGGGTAGGTGTTTTGGACCCATGTGCAGAGTTGAAGAGAGTAGTCGGAAACGATGGTTGCGCTTTCACAAGTAACGTCTTTCTTTATTGTGAAACAACAATAATCTCCACCAACGTCACAACACGAAAAACAAACACTTTGAAAGGGGAAAGGAAATAAGAGACAGTAGTCTCCAAAACGCCAATGCAGTTTACGCTAAACTGAGTGATGTTGCTGGGCACACATCAACACGATAGATATCATAATAACATGAATACAAAATAGGCTAAGCACGACGCCAACGTGGTGTCACAATTATGCTCCCGACATGAGCGATAACAAATGCTTCTTGGTAGAGTACTCACGCCTGTGGACAGAGAAGAACTGACAATGAGAGAGCACAACAGGTGAGCATTATGAAGGAGAGTCAACTACACACAGCCGGCGTTAATTAGCAATCAGGACAAATTAGAAGAGAGGAAAAGGGTGAAATACTCCAGGGTGGCGCTAGGGCTTTTACTCCTAAGTGAGAGCAAAAGGCCCAAACGTTACACCCTCCTACATCTCAGACCTCCTATCCCCCTATTCCAACAACCAGGTCCCTCAGGTCAGCCGATCAGAGGCTCCTGACAGTCCGGAGGTCTAACCTTAAGTTCAGGGGGGGCCGTGCCTTTGCTGTTGCAGCCCCTGCACTGTGGAACAGCATCCCCACCTCCATTAGGCTTGCCCCCTCGACAGATGCCTTCAAATCTAGACTCACTTCTACCTATTAGCTTTGCCCGATGTTCACTGACTCATGCCCTGTTTTCCTGTGTGTTTGCTTGTGTGCCCTCCCGTAAAACTGAGATGTGATTGTTG
This sequence comes from Notolepis coatsorum, assembly GCF_963971535.1. NCBI lineage: Eukaryota > Metazoa > Chordata > Actinopteri > Aulopiformes > Paralepididae > Notolepis > Notolepis coatsorum. The sequence goes on along the minus strand of NC_140170.1, from coordinate 179,365,726 downwards.
TCTATATGTTGTCTAGATGTATCTATGTGTATCTACCCTCTGTACAGCACTTTAGTTCAAGTTCAAGTTCAAGTTCTTTAATAGTTGTCATACAGAAGTACAGAATACTTTCATACAAAATGCTTCTTACTGTTACGCTCCAGAGACTGTGCTAGACAAGATAGTATCAAATAACATAATAACATAATATAGCATGAATTTAGAAGAAGAAAATGAGGTCACAGTGTTCGGTATAGACATATGTACAATGTTCTGAGTTACCATATAATATACAATACACAATACTATGCAGTGTACTAATGTACAGTACTATCTAGTGCAAAGCAGAAATGGGATGAGGTACAATTTTAGGTACAATTTACAGTAAGGTGTACGAGTTGTAGTGCAGTCCTTCATCCATAAATATAAAGTGTGGGGAGTGGGTGCTACAGTGTGTTTGTTTAAAGTGGGTGTGTGCTATAAAGTGTGTGGAGTGGGTGCTACAGTGTGTTTGTTTAAAGTGAGTGTGTGCGTGTGGATGTGTGTGCTATGTGTGTTTGGTGGTTGTTGTTGTGTAGTGTTCATTCATTGTTCGTTTAGCAGCCTGATGGCCTGGGGATAGAAGCTACTTCTGAGTCTTTCTGTGCTCGCCTTGAGACTCCTGTATCGCTTGCCTGACGGCAGCAGTTCAAAGAGGCAGTTGTTCGGGTGGCTCGAGTCCTTAATAATTCTCTTAGCCTTCCCCTTGCAACGCTTGTAGTAAATGTTCTGGAGGGTGGGGAGCCCCCCTCCAATTGTGCGTTCGGCTGAACGTGTCACTCTTTGTAGTCTGCTTTGGTCTTTTGCAGTGCTATTCCCAAACCAGGAGGTGATGTTGCCGGTCAAGATGCTCTCTATTGTACATGAGTAGAAGTTCTTAAGGATCTTCTGGCTGACTTGGAACTTCCTTAGGCGCCTGAGGAAGTAGAGGCGTTGTCGTGCCTTCTTCACCACACTGTTAATGTGTGTGGTCCATGTCAAGTCCTCGGATATGTAGGCTCCGAGGTACTTGAAGCTGTTGACTCTCTCAACCGGTGCCCCGTCGATGCTGAGGGGGCTGTAGTCCTTGACCCCCGACCTCCTGAAGTCCACAATCATCTCCTTTGTTTTGCTGACGTTCAGGGAGAGGCTGTTTTCCTGGCACCATCCCGCCAGGACCTTGACCTCTTCCAGGTAGGCCCTCTCGTCGTTGGCAGAGATCAGGCCCACCACCACTGTGTCGTCAGCAAATTTGACGATTGTATTGCTACTCCGCTGAGCCACACAGTCGTGTGTGTACAGGGAGTAGAGGAGGGGACTCAGAACACAGCCCTGGGGGGCCCCTATGTTGAGGGTGATGGATGAGGAGGTGCAGTTGCCTGCTCTCACCACCTGGGGTCTGCCAGTCAGGAAGTCCAAGACCCACTGGCAGAGGTCATAGCCCAAGCCCAGGTCCCTGAGCTTGGCTATGAGTATGGAGGGGACTATGGTATTGAATGCTGAGCTGTAGTCGATGAATAGCATTCTCACATAGTTCCCCTGCCTCTTGTCCAGGTGTGATGCTGCTGTGTGCAGCACATGGGATATGGCGTCCTCCGTGGACCTGTTGGGGCGGTATGCAAATTGCAGGGGGTCCATGTTGATGGGGAGGGAGGAGCAGATGTAGCCCTTTACTAGCTTCTCGAAGCACTTCATGGCTATGGAGGTGAGAGCTACAGGGCGGTAGTCGTTGAGGCAAGCAGGCTTGGATTTTTTGGGTACAGGGATAATAGTGGACTTCTTCAGGCAGGTGGGGATGACAGCCTGTTCTAAGGACAGGTTAAATATGTCAGTGAATACTGGGGCCAGTTGGTCGGCACAGACTTTTAGGACGCGGCCGGGGATGCCGTCTGGACCTGCTGCCTTCCTGATATTCACTTTTTTAAAGGTCCGCCTCACCTCATGCTCTGTTACCCTGAACACTGCGCCTCCATCAGCAGCCGACCCCCCCCCCCCCCATTGCAGAGGCTTGTGAGCTGGTGTTGTTATTACCAGCATCAAACCTCGCATAGAAGGTATTGAGGTCATTTGCTAAGGAGATGTCACTGTTCAGTTTGAGGGAGGCGCCTTTGTAGTCTGTCATCGTTTTGAGCCCCTGCCACATAGCTCTAGAGTCAGCTTGTTCGAACTGGCGTTCAATTTTATCCCTGTAGCGTCGTTTGGCCTCTGACACAGTCCTCCTTACGTTGTATCGCGCCACCTTGTGGTCATTCATGTTGCCTGCCTCTAGGCCGTCGTTGTATGCTTTGGTGCGCTCTCTCAGAGCTTCACGGACGGATTTGTCTACCCAGGGTTTTTGATTTGGGTAAACTTTCATTTTGGTAGTGGGGATTGTTTCTTTCACCCTAGTACAAACATAGTCCAGCACTGTCTCCGTGTAGGCATTAATGTTATCTGTGTCGCGGAACACATTCCAGTCTGTGTTGTGAAACACTGACCGGATCGTATCCTCTGACGTCACATCCCATTTCTGCACCTCTCACGAGACTACGGGAGTACTTTTAATTTTCTGTCTGTACTTCGGTGTAAGAAAAATTGATGCGTGATCTGACTTACCGAAGCCACTATCAGAATGAGCCTTGTAGCCACCTTTAAATTGCGTGTAACAGTGATCTAGGATGTTACCGCCTCTGGTGTTGCAAGTCACATGCTGATAGAAGTCGGGCAATACCTTTCTCAGATTGGCGCTATTGAAATCTCCCAGAACTAAAATGGCGGCGTTAACATTCGCCTCTTGGATTCTGTTTACCTCGTCGTGTAGTCTGGAGAGCGCAACCTTGTTGCTGGCTTCAGCTTGCGGTGGAATATACACTCCGACCAGGACGATCGCCGTTAACTCCCTCGGGAGGAAGAAAGGACGACACTTGATGGTTATATATTCCAGTTCTGGGGAGCAGTGGTTGGATAGTTCCTTCACGTTCGTTGGGTCACTCCAATTTTTGTTAAACATGAAGGCAATACCCCCTCCACGTTGTTTACCGGACTCTGATGATGACCGATCCTTTCTATGGATAAAGAAGTGATCCGCTGGTTGAATCGCGTGATCTGGAACCTCCGGCGTCAGCCATGTTTCGGTGAAGCAAAGGACATTGCAGTCCCTAACGTCTCTTTGATATTGAATCCTTGCTCGGATGTCATCCAGTTTATTGTCTATTGATTGTACATTGGCTAGCAATATACTGGGAAGTGGTGTACGATGGCGTCTGGATCTCAGCCTGTTTCGGATCCCAGCCCTCTTTCCTCGTCGTCTTTTCCTGGGCTCTGGGAACAAAGGGTCTGGTCCTAATCTCCGGAGGATTTCTTCAGGCCATTGATGTGGTTCGGAAAGCTGATCCAGCGAGTAATCCAGTTGGTAAGTTTCCCGTAATCCAATGTCTATGAGTGACTGACGGTCATATACATTAAATGCACCAACAGTTGGTACGCACAAAACTCTAAAAACTATAAATATTAACAAAAGTAAACACAGTCTCGACGGAGCGAACAGAGAGGCAGCCGAACGGGGCGGCGCCATCATCACCAGTTGTAGTTGACCTGTGTCATGTTAAATGTGCTCTATAAATAAATCTGATTGATTGATTGATACATATACACACTATACATACACACATATACATGTATACACACACATATATACATATATACACATATACACATACACACATACATACACACACACACATATACACATGCTCACATATATATACACATACACATACACATACACACACACATACATATTGTGGCAGATATCACCCCCCGTCTCATGGATATGTGAAGGACGGGAGGTACTACTGTCACGGGAGGAGTGGAAGCAATTAGGCAGCTGATTAGTACTGATAGAACACACCTGCGCACCATTAGATCACCCACATCCCACACGCACACACACTAGACACACACACTATAATACACTAGGACAGATAGAGTTGAGTTGAGAGGAGGTGAGGTAGGAGCCAGGTATTGAGAGAGAGATTGTTGTTGATGGAGTTGTGAGAGGTAGTGAGAGGAGAGGTGAAGGCGAGAAGGTGTTCATGTACTGGACCCTAGACTGGCTGAGAAACCCCCTTGACCGGAAGACAACTCTGAGTATTGAACAATACTTACTTTTGTACGAGAGCCTGATACGTGTTTTGACCCTGGACTGTTTTTGGATTACCCTATTGCCCATTGAACTTGTGCTGATAAACAATAAGTATAATTTATTTATTGAAATTGTGCTTGTGTGGACATTGAAATAGTTTGTTTTGGTCCGTGTCGAGCTTGAACAACACCAGGCTCGTCACAATATACACACACACACACACATACATGTACATTCATAGACACACACAAACGTACACAGATAATTTGTACATGTAAATACAAATTCAATAAATTGATCCGGAAGCAATCTAATTGGCTGTGCTCACGTCTCCTCTCAGATCACCTTGACGACCATCGGCTACGGAGACAAGTTTCCTATTACCTGGAATGGACGTCTGCTGGCGGCTACCTTCACTCTGATAGGAGTCTCTTTCTTTGCTCTGCCAGCTGTACATTTAATACATTACTATTACTATTACATTACTATTACTGTTACTATTACTGTTACTATTACTATTACAATTCATATTACTATTACTATTTGATTTGATTTGATGTTTTTTTATTTTCGTGTCTTACATACAGGTGTATGCCCAGCCCATATGGGCTTACAAGACACATAAACAATAACTATATAATAGTATACTTGACTAATTACTTGACAAATTACTTGACAAATTATGACATATAGACCAAGATGGCCACAAAAAAAAGAAAATATAATAAAATGTAATATAACACAACGCTATTACTATTACTGTTACTATTACTATTACATTACTATTACCTATACTATTACTGTTACTATTACTATTACAATTCATATTACTATTATTATTACTGTTACTATTACATTACTGTTACTATTACTGTTACAATTCATATTACTATTACTATTACTGTTACTATTACATTACTATTACCAATAATATTACTATTACATTACTAGTACCTATACTATTACTGTTACTATTACTGTTACAATTCATATTACTATTACTGTTACTATTACATTACTATTACCTATACTATTACTGTTACTATTACTATTCATATTACTATGAATATTACTATTAATGTTACTGTTACTATTACTATTACAATTCATATTACTGTTACTATTACTAATACTAATTGTATTACTGTTACTATTACTAATGATATTATTACTACTATTACTGTTACTAATACTAATTATATTACTATTACTACTACTTCACTCTGATAGGAGTGGCTTCATTTGCTTTAAGACATTACTCTCTCTCTCTCTATCTCTATCTCTCTCTATCTCCCTTTCTATCTGTGTGTGTGTCGCTCTCTCTCTCTCTCTCTCTCTCTCTCTCTGGTCTCCAGGGTATTCTTGGTTCAGGTTTTGCTCTGAAGGTTCAGGAGCAGCACAGACAGAAACACTTTGAGAAGAGACGGAACCCTGCTGCCGGCCTCATACAGGTACACTGTCCAGATATCCTGCTGCCGGCCTCATACAGGTACACTGTCCAGATATCCTGCTGCCGGCCTCATACAGGTACACTGTCCAGATATCCTGCTGCCGGCCTCATACAGGTACACTGTCCAGATATCCTGCTGCCGGCCTCATACAGGTACACTGTCCAGATATCCTGCTGCCGGCCTCATACAGGTACACTGTCCAGATATCCTGCTGCCAGCCTCATACAGGTACACTGTCCAGATATCCTGCTGCCGGCCTCATACAGGTACACTGTCCAGATATCTGCCGGCCTCATACAGGTACACTGTCCAGATATCCTGCTGCCGGCCTCATACAGGTACACTGTCCAGATATCTGCCAGCCTCATACAGGTACACTGTCCAGATATCCTGCTGGCGGCCTCATACAGGTACACTGTCCAGATATCCTGCTGCCGGCCTCATACAGGTACACTGTCCAGATATCCTGCTGCCGGCCTCATACAGGTACACTGTCCAGATATCCTGCTGCCGGCCTCATACAGGTACACTGTCCAGATATCCTGCTGCCGGCCTCATACAGGTACACTGTCCAGATATCCTGCTGCCGGCCTCATACAGGTACACTGTCCAGATATCTGCCGGCCTCATACAGGTACACTGTCCAGATATCCGGGCAGTTACACTATTTTTGTGCTGACCAAATCTCCCTCTGGATGGGTAGTAGACAAAACAACTGCTTTTCTTGACCGAAGGAAATCATTCGGACGACTTGACTTTATCTTGTACTTCTTTTATTCCTTAGGAAGTGGTACAATGATTGCCAGTACTTTAGCCAGCGTTAGCTGGCGGTAGTCGGATTATAAACCTGGGTAAACAAACGGTGCAATCAGTGAATACGTTTGAGCATTTCACAATAACATTGGACTGGAGCCCGCGTTATATAACACATCAACACGCCGTTACACTCAATGCTTACACACGACAATTTAGACTGGTAGACAATCAAATCATACCGTTGGTTAGTTGAATTGTCAAGTATATGTAGCTGGTTCATCAGCTTTCGTTACAAAACTCCTTTACTTTACTGTACGTTTCTATAGAGTTTCTGGTAGCTTCTTCGTTGAATGAATAGCGTACGAGCGCGCCGGCGTCTTTAAACCTAACATAACATAACATACACACAATAACATAACATACACATAATAACATAACATACACACAATAACATAACATACACATAATAACATAACATACACATAATAACATAACATACACACAATAACATAACATACACATAATAACATAACATACACACAATAACATAACATACACATAATAACATAACATACACACAATAACATAACATATAACATACACATAATAACATAACATACACATAATAACATAACATACACATAATAACATAACATATAACATACACATAATAACATAACACACATAATAACATAACATACACATAATAACATAACATATAACATACACACAATAACATAACATACACATAATAACATAACATACACATAATAACATAACATACACATAATAACATAATATACACATAATAACATAACATACACACAATAACATAACATACACACAATAACATAATAACATAACATACACATAATAACATAACATACTGATAGATTACAGTGTTCTTCAGCCTCTAATCAACTTGTCACCTGCTGCTCTGTGACTTCCCTCTGCGTTGTGTTTGTGTCATCGGTTGATGGTTATCTCACTGGCTGTCACACTGTATCACCCCGTTGGTACATCCGTAATCGGAAGAATCGACACTGGAAACGTGATCTCTTTCCTTAGATCGTGGAGTTTATTTTCATAAACATAGACTCATACAAGATGGAAACAGTTTGAAAGTCTTTGAAGAAACTAAATTCATTATTCTAATGATCTCTCCTGTTACCCGCTCGGTGGTTGTTGCGGCTTAGCTGTTAGCCGAAACCTTTCCTGTTAGCCGAGGCTAGCTCCTCATGGCGTTCTCCTCCTCCAGCTGAGGAGGGTGGAGGGATTTCTGCTGTCTCCCTGTCAACGCATCTGCTTGTCTCAGCTTCGTTTTTTAGTCTAACTTACACCGGAAGAAACTCACAGCTATAAACTATAGTCCTTAGCAACGGCTGAGCGCCCATAGCAACCGCTACGTCTCCTGACCTACGACCCAAATGTCTCTGTCTCTATCTCTTCCCCATGGCAACGGCAATGTTGATATTAAAAGCACCCTCAGGCTCTCACCCAAATCAAACGCTGTGGCTACTCTGCCCCCATCACTTCTCTGCTGTGGTGGTAATGACCTTGGCTCGTTGGGTATCTTTGGGGCTTGGGAGTTCAGCTGATAAAGGCCCTTGTCTGCACAGCCTGACTGGAGACATACATACATACATACATACATACATACATACATACATACATACATACATACATACATACATACATACATACATACATACATACATACATACATACATACATACATACATGCATACATACATACATACATACATACATACATACATACATACATACATACATACATACATACATACATACATACATACATACATACATACATACATCTGTTTAAACTAATATCTCTATAGATCTGTCAGGGTAGATGTCTGCTTCTACAGATATCTACATTATGTACACATTGAAAAACAAAACCAGATCTCACAATACACAAAAACATAAGATCAATGTAATGCAATCTCTCTGTTTATGTGTATATCTGTTTCTCTATCTGTCTCTCTCTCTGTGTCTCTATCTCTCTCTTTCTGTCTCTCTATCTCTCTGTTTATCTCTATCTATCTGTGTATCTATAATCTCTATCTGTATGTTCTCTTTGTAGTGTTGTAGTTTCTCTTTGCAGTGTTGTAGTGTTGTCACGATACTGGAATTTCGAACTTCGATACGATACCTTGAAAAGTATCGATATTCGATACCATTTTCGATACCACAGGGGAAAAGGTTCAATCTTAAAATGTAAAAAAATTAATTAAATTCAATACATTTCGCTTTTGTTGCTGGTTGATTCTCCTCAGCTTCTCTCTGGTACTATAAGAGAAGATAAATATAACACTTTTAAAACCCTTTGTTTATCTTTAGATTTAAAAATAACTGTTCATCTCACTTCGATCATTTTTATTGCAGAACATGGTATTTTCTCAAGCAGACAGATGTAAACACTGTAATCTGTGTTGCATGTACCTGACAAACTGAACTGTTTGTATTACAGTCATATTCCGACTTAACTGAATGCACGTGTGTGTGTGTGGACTACTGTACTATTACAGGTATTGAAATGAACAATGCAACTTCCTTATACAAAAAAAAAATTATTTTTTTCTTTTTTTATGAATAATTAAATATCGATATTTCGGGAAATGAGTATTGAAACCGTTTTAAATATTCAGAATCGATATTTTTGACAACACTACAGTGTTGTAGTTTCTCTTTCCAGTGTTGTAGTTTCTCTTTGTAGTGTTGTAGTTCCTCTTTGTAGTGTTGTAGTTTATCTTTGTAGTGTTGTATATATCTGTCTCTATCTCTGCATTATGTCTCTGCCTCTCTTTCATTATGTCTCTTTATATCTCTCACTGTTTCCCTTGCTCTCTCTATCTATCTCTATTTCTCTCTTTATGTCTCTCTTTCTGTTTCTCTCTTTCTGTCTATATCTGTGTCTCTCTCTCTCTCTTTCTCTCTCTCTCTCTCTCTCTCTCTCTCTCTCTCTCTCTCTCTCTCTCTCTCTCTCTCTCTCTCTCTCTCTCTCTCTCTCTCTCTCTCTCTCTCTCTATCTTTAGGCAGGCTGGAGGTTCTATGCTACTAATCTGACCAGAGCAGACCTGACCTCTACTTGGGACTATTATGAGAGGACTGTCTCTGTTCCCATGTACAGGTACATGTACATTTACATTTAGTCATTTCGCTTAATGTTCTGCACAACAAGTCAGCAGGAAGGGTACAACTCTGGCAGCTAAGGGTTCGTCAAACAGCATTCAGCTATACTGTCGTAATATATGCTAATATAGTACAGACATATATTAGCATAGTAGGTAGTAATATAGTCAAGGTATATTCATGAGTTAGCAAAGTGCATGATAGTAAAAGACTATGTTAGGTTAGTATGAAGGTTAGTATTTATCTTTTCAGATATTGATTGAAGAAGTGTGTTTTTAGTCAATGGAGGAATATTGTGCAGGTTTTGTCTGTCCTGACTGTGGTGGGAAGTTTTTCCCACCGTTGTGGAGCGAGGATAGAGAATAGCCTGCTTGTCTCTGATGACCCCCGGGAGCTCGGATAGGAGTGGGTCTGAGGCGGCCAGAAGATGTAGAGCAGAGGGGTGTGTAGTTAGAGACCATTGACCAGAGGTAGGAGGGAGCAGTGCCCTTCGCTGCACGGTATGCAGGTCAAGAACCTGGAAGTGGATTTGTGTGGCAACGGGAAGCCAGTGTAGCTCTTTTAAGAAGTGGGCTAACATGGGCTGACTTTGGTAGGTTGGAGATCAGGCGGTGAAGTGTTGAAGTGGCTTAGTGGCGGTAGCCGGTAAACCAGCTAGCAGTGCAATGCTGTAGTTGAGGTGAGACATGACTGGTTCTGGTTGTTCAGGTACGCACACACACGCACACACACACACACACACACTAGAGCTGTCCCCGAAGCCAGGGTTTTTCGAACAGACGTTCAAACCATAATTTTTAATAATTTTTCTGGCTCAGTACTGTCGAGTCTTGACTTTACGCACACAGCGCACATTTACGCATTATAACGTAGAACACATGCGCATATTGCTGCGGTCAAAAATGGTTATTAAAAGTAGTAGTACCTACTTACTGGTCACAGGAGGCTTCAATAACGTTTGGATGGTAATCCATTTTGTGAATCCATTTGTTGAAACAACATCTTTGTTGGCCGACGGCTCCTGCTATCTTAACGTTAAACGCTATAGGCCGTATGGTGAAGGCTGAGAAGTGGCTAGAAAACTATTCTCGTTCCCACCTCCCCGGACTACACAATTTTCACTCTGGGTGAAAGATATATTGGTGTAGATTTAGGAACAAAAAGTTCTCCATTGACAAACTAGCCCATTTTGCGCAATCATAATTTTTAAACAAACAACTCACTGCAGCACACACTTTAGAACACCTAAACACACTTTATATTTATTGGTAAAGAATTTGCACTACAACCCATACCTCATTACACCTTACTGTAAATTGTACCTAAATTGTACCTCATCCCATTTCTGCTTTGCACTATATAGTATATTGTATATTAGTATATTGTATAGTATATTGTATGGTAACTCAGTTACTTCTACTCTGCATTGAACATTGTATATATGTACATACTGAACACTTGTGCCTACGTACGTGACTCCTATTTTATACTTGCTATACTTATTTTATTTTATACTTGTCTATTTTTGTCTAGCACAGTCTGGAGCGTAACAGAAAGAAGCATTTTGTATAAAAGTATTCTGTACTTCTGTATGACAACTAATAAAGAAACTTGAAACTTGATCGCATCACCATCGCGATTACCAGTGTATATGTCTATACTCGTCCATTCAGAAACGACAGATGACCCCTCCTCATCTCGACTAGACTGGTGTGTGTGTGTTCATGCGTGACTTTCATGACTTTCAAATGATTGTAAACACAACATAGTACTGTGATATTCTGATATATATCACATTCTGATATATATTTTTAGTGTAAAATAAGGTCTGAACCTTTGAATGATTGGGCTCAGCCCTAACACACACACACACTGATGTGTTAAATCTCTCTCCAGAAACCAGTTGGACCTGCTGAGAAACCTGAAGAGCAAATCTGGACTGTCATTCAGGTTGGTATACTATACTGTATATAATATATATATATATAATGATTTGAGGCATGATTACCAAGCGATGGTGCAGGCAACCATGCAAGGTGCCAACATGTGCATCGCGTACAGTTAGGGCTTAGGTGTCTTGCTCAAGAACCCGGAATCTAACTGGTAACCTTCTGATTACCAGACGACCGCTCTACTTCCTGAGCCACTGCTCATAGTTCACAGGTTTATTAACAGGGTTTATACAACGGCATGCAAATTTCTCGATTCTGATTGGCTGAAACAGTCATTTTACACATCTTTATTGGCAACAATCCACGCTGCTGGCCCAGGACCCGCCCACAACCGACCCACATCACATCACTCCGCCGGATCACAAGAAGGTGGCCAATAATATTTACAAATGGATATGTTAATGGCGACTAAACGACTAAATATGAAGCGATTCTGTCAAGGGGAATGTGTTAGCCCTTTAAACAATGTTGGATGATGTAATTGATGGGTCTTGAGGCAATCTAGAACAAAAGAAAAATCGCGGTTTGATTGATAGATTAATTGATTGATTTAAATTTCTACTTCCTTCTTGCTACTGACTGCAGCGTTCTCTCTCACTGTCCGACGCTGGCGTACCCACAAACACACACACACACATACACACACACACACACACACACACACACACACACACACACACACATACACACACACACGCACACACACACTGTGACACACACACACACACACACACACACACGCACACACACACACACACACTCCTGTCTGCAACAGCGGGGGAGTCAGACTGAGAGAGAAGCAGCGCTGTTTTAAGTGAGCATGGTCTATTGAATTGATTGATTGGTTGATTGCTAATTTTATTACTGTACCCCTGGTTTCCAACTGGTTAAGTTTAGGCTAAAAGAAATAAATAAAAAAATAGGGCGAAGAAAACGTTTTTTTCCTATGCATTCCCTTAACAATTGTGTGTATTGAGCCGTACTGTATTGTACCCATTCTGCATCTGGTAATAAAATTTTCAATCAATCATTCCAATAATACACAGTTGGATGTGTTAGTTGGTTGGATGCACTTCAAGCTGCTTCCACATGAGGCAACTTCTCTCAATCATTCCAATAATACACAGTTGGATGTGTTAGTTTGGTTGGATGCACTTCAAGCTGCTTCCACATGGAGTTGTGGGAACTACTTTTTCTGGCGGATGGTTTTTTCAATAAATCTTCGATTAATGTGTGTTTATTGTATAGAAATAAGGTTGGATGAATCTGGCAGTTGTATAAAAGCTTTACACCACGTGCAGTCGTGATTTGTGACCAATAAACCATGCCTAGGGGGGTCTAACGACCCTCGGCTGCGCCTCGGGCCTAACAACCACCCCTAGGCATGGTTTATTGGTCACAAACCACTCCTGCGTGTGATGTAATGCTTAAATATTTACAAGCAACAGCTCGGATCTCGTGGACAGAACGCACAGGATTTCATGCAAAACTCATATTTCTGGAGAGGAGGAGAGAGCCATCTGTGTTTGGGTGCAAGCCAGAGGAGAACCACACAAACACGGAGGGAACCTCGAGAACACGGGCAGAACCTCGAGAACAGAGGGAGAACCTCGAGAACACAGGAAGAACCTCGAGAACACGGGCAGAACCTCGAGAACACAGGAAGAACCTCGGGAACACGGGCAGAACCTCGAGAACACGGGCAGAACCTCGAGAACACAGGAAGAACCTCGAGAACACAGGCAGAACCTCGAGAACACAGGAAGAACCTCGAGAACACAGGCAGAACCTCGAGAACACAGGCAGAACCTCAAGAACACGGGGAGAACCTCGAGAACACTGGGAGAATCCCCAGGAACACAGGGAGAACCTCGAGAACACTGGGAGAATCCCCAGGAACACAGGGAGAACCTCGAGAACAGAGGGATAACCTCGAGAACACGGGCAGAACCACACAAACACTGGGAGAACCTCGAGAACACGGGCAGAACCACACAAACACTGGGAGAACCTCGAGAACACGGGCAGAACCTCGAGAACACAGGGAGAACTTCGAGAACACAGGAAGAACTTCGAGAACACAGGGATAACCTCGAGAACACTGGGAGAACTTCGAGAACACGGGCCGAACCTCAAGAACACGGAGAGAACCTCGAGAACACTGGGAGAACCTCAAGAATGCCGGGAGAACCTTGAGAACACGGGCAGAACCTCAAGAACACGGAGAGAACCTCAAGAACACGGATAGAACCTCTAGAACACGGGCAGAACCTCAAGAACGCCGGGAGAACCTTGAGAACACGGGCAGAACCTTGAGAACACGGGCTGAACCGTGAGAACACGGGCAGAACCTTGAGAATACGGGGGAGAACCACACGAACATGGGAAGAACCTTGAGAACTATTAGGAATGTCTGACTCTTAACCACCAAAACATGCACGGACTACGATGTATGACATCATGCCCGTTAGCGTATCCACACTCCACACAGAAAAGCCCCCTGCCAGGATTAAAACCTAGGGCCTTCTTGCAGTGCTGCTAACTACTGGTTATTACAATAGCTATTCAGTCTTCTCATTAGTATCATATCACTGATGTATATTTCATTTGTATTTCTCTCTCCCTCTCTCTCTCTCTCGCTCTCTCTCGCTCTCTCTATAGGAAGGATGTTCAGCTTGAACCGTCTCCCAGGTCAGTATCACAATAAACTAAACAGAAAATGCATATCTAGGATGGCTCAATCAATGTCAACATGGATAGCTCTCTCAAATACAGACATCACGGTCCATAGCAACCCTGTCGTTTCTGCAAATGTACTAGTATATCCACTAAAACTTTCAAATAAAAAACAAACCACACCTTGCATCTGTTTTCTCTCTGTTTTGTGATGGATCAGTGTGACTGTTCCCTTTCTATAGTAGTAGTATCAGTTATTATTCTATAGTATTCTATAGTATTCTATCTAGGTATCAATTATTCTATAGTATTTTATAACAGTGGTATCAGTTATTTTATAGTATTATATAGTAGTGGTATCAGTTATTCTATAGTATTTTATAGCAGTGGTATCAGTTATTCTATAGTATTATATAGCATTGTCACAAAATAATTGACCGACACGGAGTTTAGAACACAGAGGCGCCTCGCCGAGGTGTTCTTTAAACGTAGTGAAGGTCAATTATTTTGCGACAATGACCGAGTATAGCTATACATTATCCCGCTTATTACATGGCTAACTTACTAACAATATACCTAATTAATTTTACACCATCGACAAGACGAGATCAAATGCAGACGCAGTTGTTCTGTGGCTCCGTCCGCTGTCAGCTCAAATACAGTTATTATTATCGCCGGCAGGTGTGTGGACTGATTGCACTGATGTCAGTGGGCTTGATTGCTACAGCTGCGCACATCGGTCATTATTGCTCGGCAGAGGTCCGTTATCGAGTAATAACGGACCTCTGACGAGCGCTATTGACCAATCACAATCAATCAGGGAACAGTCAGGGAACAGTCAGGGAACAGCCAGGGAACAGCCAGGGAACAGTCAGGGAGCAGGGAACAGCCAGGGAGCAGTCAGGGAACAGTCAGGGAACAGCCAGGGAGCAGGGAACAGCCAGGGAACAGCCAGGGAGCAGTCAGGGAACAGTCAGGGAACAGCCAGGGAGCAGGGAACAGCCAGGGAACAGCCAGGGAGCAGGGAACAGTCAGGGAACAGTCAGGGAACAGGGAACAGTCAGGGAGCAGGGAACAGTCAGGGAACAGTCAGGGAACAGTCAGGGAACAGTCAGGGAGCAGTCAGGGAACAGTCAGGGAGCAGGGAACAGTCAGGGAGCAGGGAACCGTCAGGGAACAGTCAGGGAACAGCCTGGGAACAGTCAGGGAACAGTCAGGGAACAGCAAGGGAGCAGTCAGGGAACAGCCAGGGAACAGCAAGGGAACAGCCTGGGAACAGCCTGGGAGCAGCTAGGTAACAGTCTGGGAACATATCTCATCCTCTAAATTAGATAATCTCTAGTCTGGGTCAGTTATTCCAGGAGGAAGTTGTTAAAGAGCACGAATGATCTGGTCAGTTATTCCATTCAGAAGGAGCCTTGTCACCTTCCTGAGGAAACTGTTGATGTATTTACACATATGGATATGATCTGTTCCTTTAGCCCTGGAAAGTCTGTGTTAAAATGGTAAATGGTGCATTTATGTAGCGCTTTTATCCAAAGCGCTTTACAATTTTCTTTCCTCACATTCACCCATTCACTCACACATTCACACACCGACGGGCGGAAGCGACCATGCAAGGTGCCAACCTGCTCATCGGGAGCAATTAAGGGTTAAGTGTCTTGCTCAAGGACACTTCGACACGTTGCCCAGGAGGAGTGGGAATCGAACCGGGAACCTTCCAACTACCAGACGACTCCTGAGCCCCATGGTGTTGCCCCGATCTGTCATAACAACATGTGTGTGTGTGTGTGTGTGTGTGTGTGTGTGTGTGTGTGTGTGTGTGTGTGTGTGTGTGTGTGTGTGTGTGTGTGTGTGTGTGTGTGTGTGTGTGTGTGTGTGTGTGTGTGTGTGTGTGTGTGTGTGTGTGTGTGTGTGTGTGTGTTCAGTCAGAAGGTGAGTTTGAAGGAGCGTGTCTTCTCCTCTCCCAGGAGTTCTGGTCCCAAGGGGAAAGGTTCTCCTCAGGGAGTGGCTCCACCCGGAGCACAGGGTAATTATTATTTATTATTATCATGACCTGGTTTATTTATTATCACATAACAACGCTATTATCATGACCTGGTTTATTTATTATCACATAAAAACCGTATTATCATGACCTGGTTTATTTATTATCACATAACAACAGTATTATCATGACCTGGTTTATTTATTATCACATAACAACAGTATTATCATGACCTGGTTTATTTATTATCACATAACAACAGTATTATCATGGCCTGGTTTATTTATTATCACATAACAACAGTATTATTGTTTATTGTTTATTGTTTAAAAAGGATCCCCATTAGCTGTCACCTAAGTGGCGAGCTAGTCTTCCTGGGGTCCACATAGAAAGACAACACAAAACATAACAACATAAGATACATATGACAATCACAATTAACAATGATAATCTAAAAACAGTAAAACATTGTAGACATCATTATCTAAAAACATTGTAACATTGTCTAAAAACAGTAAAACATTGTAGACATCATTATCAACATCAGAATATTTTGCTCACATATTTAAGTAGTGCATTCTCAGGTGGTATTTGAAAGACACTTTACTATTCAATTTACTTATGTTCAGTGGGCAGTTATTCCAATGATTGATGGCACGATAAACAACAGTCCTCTTTAAAGCATTTGATTTTGGACGTGGTAACATAATCTGTCCATCATCAGCTGACCTAGTAAAATAAGAATGAACCTGACTGCATCTGACAATTTGTTTGTATAAGAAAACAGGTTGAGACGAAAAGACAGTGTTCCTGAAAAATTTAACTGTGTTGAAAACCAGCCTATTCTCTACCGTTAACCATGAGAGTTGCCGGTGCATAGTGATGGTGTTTGTTCTCATGGAACAATGTAAAACTAACCTTGCAGCTCTGTTCTGGGCAGTTTGCAATTTCTTTAGTTGACCTTTGGATGCAGAGGACCATACTGGTGCACAATAATCTAGGTGACATAAAATTAAAGATTTCGCCACCTGTCCCACAATATATGCAGGGACATAAGAAAGACATTTCCTCACCATGGAGATACCACTCCCCATCTTCTTCACTATGGTATCAATGTTATTATCATGACCTGGTTTATTTATTATCACATAACAACAGTATTATCATGACCTGGTTTATTTATTATCACATAACAACGCTATTATCATGACCTGGTTTATTTATTATCATATTACGTTTTCGGTACAGTGGGGGAAACTTTGCAGAACGTGGCTTTCCATGTTCCGCTCAGGGGTGATGTAGTGTGTAGGGCTGTCAATGAATAACGTAATAATCCACTTATCATTTTAAATTGTTTTAATAAAACACATTAGATTGTGAAAAAAACAGCCCCCCCAGTGGGCATGGGCCTGAATGCGCTGCATAATAATAACTTTATTTATATAGCACTTTGCATACAAGATGCAGCCCAAAGTGCTTCACATTACATGATAAAAGAAAGATAAAACAATGAATAATAACAGATTTAAAAAAGAACATATAGTAAACCACACAGTCTAAAATCACAAGTAAAGAAAATGGATAAAATCGAGTATTTAAAGAAAGAGTTGCTAATTAAAAGCAATATTAAAAAGGTATGTTTTCAACTGTCGTGAGTGTAAATGCATACATAAATAGAATTATCACAAGGTAATAACCACCCAATTAACTCAAGCAGGTTTATACCAGTATTTGCATTAGCATTTTATATATTCCAGTCACACAGTGGCTAATAAATCTACCTTAAGTACAGTAAATATAATGTGAATGTTTCTACACACACACACACACAATTCCCTTAGGCCTGAAAAGACATGCCGACACAATATTTTTTTTTTGATCCACTTTTCCTCCCATTTTTCTATATTTTTCTCCCATCCCAATTTCGTATCATCCAATTCAACCCTCCCCTGTCACGAACGCTGTTTCTTGCCTCCCACAAGCCGGCTGCAATGTGGACTAAGTCATACATAGCACAAGTCCCCTCCGGTACTTGAGGTAACAGCAGTCGCATCTTTTCACCTGCGCAGCTCGATCTCTCAGTGTCGAGGAGTAACGCGTGGGAGGCTCACGCTGCCCCCGACACTTCCTGATTCTACTGCGCAGGCGCACCAACCGACCTGTAGGAGTCGCTGTCCACAACGCCCGATCCCCACCCATCAGTTTCCCACCCTCTAATACTGCCAATTGTATTAGTACGGACGACCAGCCAAACTGAAAACAATGTGGAGAGCTGGATTCGAACACGCGAACCCAGCGTCTCCACATTGGTGGCGAGTGCCTTGCCCACTACACCACCTAGCCGCCCTACATGCCGACACAATTGAGGTCAAAGTTCATAGCTACAGTGCACCTACACACAGTGAAATAACTTAGGATATAATAACCCAAATGTAAAAATATAAATAAAACTACTTGTAACTGTGCTGTAACTAGTCTTTGGAGGTGAGGTACATCAGTGAAATGTCGCTGAAACATTTGACAGTGCAGCCAATTTTGAGCTCCATGCACTCCGCTCTTGCATGATGGATAGAAGACAACGTCACTTTCATTGAACTGAAGAACGTGCCAGTAGTAACAAATAGACAACAACAACAACAACAACAACCGCATAGCGTGATGGCAGACTTCAGAACACAGTCGTGAAGACAGTGACTTGCACTCTGAGCAATCTCAAGTTGGAAATACTTCAGATTTGATCAACTTGTGGAACCTCGAGACAAAGTTGTATGCAAGCTGTGTAAACTACAGAACTACTTTATTTTTGTATATGCTAACGCTATTTTGGGAGTTCAAGCGTCAAGAATGTAAATACCGTAATTCCTCTAATAGTAACCCCGGCTTGTATTTGTTTCAACTGTAGCGGGTACCAGGCTTGTATTAGGAGGAGGCCTGTATAAGAGGGAGGCCTATATTTCAAATTTTCTAACGGATCATAATGAATAAATCAACATTTTGTGTCAGTTTGAACCCAGTAAAATGTACTGGGTTCATTTATTGAAACCTAGTACTGTATGAAACACGGTAGTAAACAGTGCAATTACAGGTGGTCAAAAAAAGTTAAATAAAGTAAAATAGTGCAATCACAATACTGGTATAATAATAATAATAACTTCGTTTTATACAATTCTGAGGTAGGCTTACTCTCTTGGTAAACATTAACACCATACCATTATATGGTATTTACTGCACAGCCAGGCCAGCATATAACAACAATAACAAAATATATTGCCTATGGTAAATCCGTTGAGGGAAATACCGTAATTCCTCTAATATACATGAAACCCGGCTTGTATTAGGAGGCCGGCTTATAATTGCTTAGCTCAACAGCGCACCCGGTCATTAATAGAGACCCGGTTTTTAATTGAATACCGGTTACTATTAGAGGGATTACGGTAGTCTAGTTTTTAGTTTTTTAGCACTTAGCACTTTATTGTAAATCATCCCGCAGGGTAAAACTTTATTGAATAATGAATAGAGAAAGAAGCTCCATGCACGCCCCTAATAGTTTGATTACCATTTCTCGTTTCATGCCAAGGAAAATATATCTTTTCATGTTTATCACACCTTGTTCGGAGGCCAGTTGCTGTGTATGAATATCTGTTCTATATGCCGTAAACGTTCATTAATTTGATCTCTGAGAGACAGCCCCTTCTCAATCTAGCACCAATTCCTCCTCACACACTGAGAGAGAGAGGGTGCGCACACGCATGTGGGGGGGGGGGGGGGGGTGGCTGGGGTGGTAGGTCTTCTTGCTCTGGCTTGTCGTTTGCGTCCGCCATGCTATGAGGCTATGCTAAATTACAGGTAATCTCTCAGTGGTGTGCGTGGGCTGAACGAACAACATGCAGCCCTTTGCGTTTTTGAATTAAGTTTCGCACACAACGGGAAAAAAGTTCAGCATGTGTGTTCCGTTAGTGGTTAAAGTAACGTTGTATTCGTTCGGTGCATCGAAGGTCCCTTACCGAAATGGTTTGGTACTACGAATATACGTGTACCGTTACACCCCTAATATATACAGTATACACAGCATTATTGTACATCATAAGTCTTGACTTGACTTGACTGTATGGTAGCCTATCATTTGAGGCAGGTATTTATGGTTACAGTGTAAGGCAGTTCTAATTGATATAATGGACCTGTGTCATGAACAGTGGTGCGTTGGTCATGGGACGGGGTTGCACGCCGTTCAACCAGGAGCACGTGCACACAAGAATGCGCTGCACTCGACTGATGCGCCAACTCGCCAAGTACCCGCCTGGCTACTTTGCATAACAATAGCTCAGGTCGTCAGGTGTGTTCAAATACGTACTCGGATACATTCACACAAAACTTGTGAATGAAATGTGTTACATTCCATTCCTAGAGGAAAATTTAGGTATTGTCTTTATTCTGTGCGCACGCGAGGGAACATTTATGCGCATCACCAATTCACCACTGGTCATGAAGCTAGCTGTCCTCCTGGTTCTCTCTGTCCTCAGTGGGTCAGGCCCCACAGCCCGGCGTGGACCCGAGCCTGGAGGACAGCCCCAGTAAGGTCCCAAAGAGCTGGAGCTTCGGAGACCGCAGCCGCAGACAGGCCTTCAGGATCAAAGGAGCCGCTTCCAGGCAGAACTCTGAAGGTTAGGATGACCTGAGGTTATATCTTCCTAGACATGGAAGCAATTGTCAACATAGCTCAAGACAAATGGTTTTGTTCCAGAAGGGACAGAAAGAAGCAAAGCTTATCTGGGACGGCCCCTTCCTTACAATATCATATTAATATGTAATAATAATAATAATAATAACTTTGTTTTATATAGAGCCTTTCAGAGGACCCAAGGTCGCTTTACATAGGGGGGGGGGGAGATGACAAATTAACAAACATAGTGGACAGACACAACATATACATATAAAGTGTAATAAGTTATCTCTCAATATCAAAAATAATATACATATCCACTACAGCAAAAGATAAATAAATAATTACAAAAATACTAGTTCACGTTATTTTCAAGCTCCTCTAACTTATACTTGTCCAGTCATTCCTGTTTATATCTGCATTTAAACATTTCTTTTATCACATAATGTCATGCACTGATTGTCACTTATACACCAGTATCTGTCCCACCAATGACAAAAAGGTTGTTTTGTAGGTATTCTTAATGGTATTTTAAGAGTTTATAATTTCCTGGAAAATTATAAGAAAGCATTGATGTGTCATCCTGCACACAGGGGCGTGTGCTAATTTAGCGTCCAATTAAATGCTTTCTAGAATGACATTTACAGCACATTGTAACTAAGCTGCACTCTTTAATTACATTTAACAAATGTTCAATCTTAGCTTGCTAGCTAACATTACTACTGTTGCATAATGTTACTAATTACGTTCCTAACATTAGCTTGCTAGCTAATTGGTCGACCATAATGTGCATTCAGCGCTATTGGCTACTGTAAATGCCAATCAATACCCATGACAAGTCCCTTCCTAGTGTCCTATGTTTACAGGAAACGCATAAATATGTGGAATCAAATAGCAGTCTGCTAGCCGTTTCATGGGGACTTTAACACACTTGGCTTGTTGGTGTGTCATCGTATGGCAGGTAGCCAGCTAGTCGTCAATCATCAACACTACAAATATACCGGATGAAATAAAAAACAGCAGGAGTATTTTTAAGTTTAAAAAGATGTTTAAAAACAGGGTTCTAGAATCTTATAGTCAAATTTAACCTACAATCTGTTTTTCTCTACCATGGAACTTGGGTACTGCAGATTAAGTTTTGATTTTCCTATGTTGGCTTATGTTCTTTTCAGGAACGGTTTTTGTTGATTGATGATTGTTGATTTTTTGTTTGTTTGTTATATATTGTTATAACTTAAACTTTTTTGAATTTGTTTTTTGAATTAGGGGTAGGTTGCTCTATAAGCCTTCGGCTTCAAACCTATCCTTTTCGTTTGTTTATTTGTAAAAATTTCGAAATAATCGAAAAATGTTTTGTTTATGTTTATTTATTTGTAAACATTCGAAATTAATAATTCATTCACTGCAGCCGACGAGTTCAATTGAAATTTAAATTGAATTAAACTGGTCCCTCTGGCTTATTGACAAACGGTTTGTTAATGTGGAGGGGAAGTATGGACCAGGGAAACAACAACGTCTCAGGTATCGCAGCTCAAAAGATAAAATATGTTTTACTCTGCAGAGTCGCATCGCTAGTCCCTGAAGTCCCACGGGCTTCAGCATGGCACACTTGTGATGTTGTCTACTATCTGCTGAGCCCATGATGTACCTCTCTGCTCTGTGGCTAATGTCAGCTGCTAGCTTACTACACACTAGCTGTGAGTAAGTGTATGTATTGTTGTACTCTGGGCTACAGTGTTCTGTATTGATGTTATAGAGTCATTGTACATATAGTTGTACTCTGGGCTTCAGTATTTGTGTTATAGAGTGGTTGTCCATGTTGTTGTACTCTGGGCTACAGGGTTCTGTGTGTTCTGTATTTATGTTATAGAGTTATTGTACATATTGATGTATTCTGAACTACATCGTTCTGTGTGTTCTGTGTTGATGTTATAGAGTGCTTGTATGTATTGTTGTACTCTGGGCTACATGGTTCTGTATTGATGTTATAGAGTGATTGTATGTATTGTTGTACTCTGAACTACAGGGTTCTGTATTGATGTTATAGAGTGCTTGTATGTATTGTTGTACTCTGGGCTACATGGTTCTGTATTGATGTTATAGAGTGCTTGTATGTATTGTTGTACTCTGGGCTACAGGGTTCTGTATTGATGTTATAGAGTGCTTGTATGTATTGTTGTACTCTGGGCTACAGGGTTCTGTATTGATGTTATAGAGTGCTTGTATGTATTGTTGTACTCTGGGCTACAGGGTTCTGTATTGATGTTATAGAGTGCTTGTATGTATTGTTGTACTCTGGGCTACAGGGTTCTGTATTGATGTTATAGAGTGCTTGTATGTATTGTTGTACTCTGGGCTACAGGGTTCTGTGTGGCTAATATGATTTCAGCTGTTGTTCATGTTGTTCTAATGTATGCTGTTCTATTCTTGTATGTTCTACTTTGCTCTATCCTATGCTTTCTAAGCATCATATGCTCTGTTCTGATGTAATATATTTTAATCTGCTGCTGTTATATCATGTACTATTATATTATATTCTAATATTTTTCTTTGTTGTATGCCGTGCGTAGACATTTATTTCCTGTTGTATTGTGTTCCATCATTCATCTCTGTATCCTTTTTTTTGTGTTCCCACCCCTCCTGGAAAACCTGGACTTGGAAATAAACACACAGAGAAACAGAAACGTATCCGAAGTGTCCTGTTTGATGTGGGCAGTTGAAATGGTCATTTAGAAATTTTTGTTTTACCATGTCCTTGCACAACTGGATTTGCTAAGAAGAGTGGGAGCTCTGAGTTCAGTTGCTTTGGAGCTCCGAGTTCAGTTGCTTTGGGAGCTCTGAGTTCAGTTGTTTGGGAGCTCTGAGTTCAATTGCTTTGGAGCTCCGAGTTCAGTTGCTTTGGGAGCTCTGAGTTCAGTTGCTTTGGAGCTCCGAGTTCAGTTGCTTTGGGAGCTCTGAGTTCAGTTGTTTGGGAGCTCTGAGTTCAATTGCTTTGGAGCTCCGAGTTCAGTTGCTTTGGGAGCTCTGAGTTCAGTTGCTTTGGGAGCTCTGAGTTCAGTTGCTTTGGAGCTCCGAGTTCAGTTGCTTTGGGAGCTCTGAGTTCAGTTGTTTGGGAGCTCTGAGTTCAGTTGTCTTGGAGCTCTGAGTTCTGTTGTCTTGGAGCTCTGAGTTCAGTTGTCTTGGAGCTCTGAGTTCAGTTGTCTTGGAGCTCTGAGTTCAGTTGTTTGGGAGCTCTGAGTTCAGTTGTTTTGGAGCTCTGAGTTCAGTTGTTTTGGAGCTCTGAGTTCAGTTGTTTTGGAGCTCTGAGTTCAGTTGTCTTGGAGCTCTGAGTTCAGTTGTCTTGGAGCTCTGGGTTCAGTTGTTTTGGAGCTCTCAGTTCAGTTGTCTTGGAGCTCTGAGTTCAGTTGTCTTGGAGCTCTGAGTTCAGTTGTCTTGGAGCTCTGAGTTCAGTTGTCTTGGAGCTCTGAGTTCAGTTGTCTTGGAGCTCTGAGTTCAGTTGTCTTGGAGCTCTGAGTTCAGTTGTCTTGGAGCTCTGAGTTCAGTTGCTTTGGGAGCTCTGAGTTCAGTTGATTGGGAGCTCTGAGTTCAGTTGTTTGGGAGCTCTGAGTTCAGTTGTCTTGGAGCTCTGAGTTCAGTTCTCTTGGAGCTCAAGTTTCAAGTTTCAAGTTTCTTTAATAGTTGTCATACAGAAGTACAGAATACTTTTGTACAAAATGCTTCTTACTGTTGCGCTCCAGAGACTGTGCAAGACAAGATAAGTATGAAATAAACATAGTAAAATTAGAAGTAAAAAAAAAGAGGTCACAGTGTTCAGTTTAGACATATGTACAATGTTCGATGCAGAATAGACGTAGTTACCATACAATATACAATACTGTGCAGTGTACTAATATACAATACTATATAGTGCAAGGCAGAAATGGAGAAATGGGACGAGGTGCAATTTAGGTACAATTCACAGTAGGTGTACGAGTTGTAGTGCAAATCCTTTATCAATAAATATAAAGTGTAAGTGTGTTTGTGTGATCTAAAGTGTGGAGAGTGGGTGCTGCAGTGTGTTGTTTGTTTGAGTGAGTGTGTGCGTGTGGGTGTGTGTGCTGTGTGCATTTGATGGTTGTTGCATAGTGATTATTGTTCGTTTAGCGATTATTGTTCGTTTAGCAGCCTGATGGCCTGGGGATAGAAGCTTCTTCTGAGTCTTTCTGTGCTCGCCTTAAGACTCCGGTATCGCTTGCCTGACCGCAGCAGTTCAAAGAGGCAGTTGTTCGGGTGGCTCGAGTCCTTAATAATTCTCTTAGCCTTCCCCTTGCACCGCTTGTTGTAAATGTTCTGGAGGGTGGGAAGCCCCCCTCCAATTGTGCGTTCGGCTGAACGTGTCACTCTTTGTAGTCTGCTACGGTCTTGTGCAGTGCTATTCCCAAACCAGGAGGTGATGTTGCCGGTCAGGATGCTCTCTATTGTACATGAGTAGAAGTTCCTAAGGATCTTCTGACTGACTTGGAACTTCCTTAGGCGCCTGAGGAAGTAGAGGCGTTGTCGTGCCTTCTTCACAACACTGTCAATGTGTGTGGTCCATGTCAAGTCCTCGGATATGTGGGCTCCGAGGTACTTGAAACTGTTCACTCTCTCAACCGGTGCCCCGTCGATGCTGAGGGGGCTGTAGTCCTTGACCCCCGACCTCCTGAAGTCCACAATCATCTCTTTTGTTTTGCTGACGTTCAGGGAGAGGCAGTTCTCCTGACACCACTGTGACAGGTTCTCTACCTCTTCCAGGTAGGCCCTTTCGTCGTTGGCAGAGATCAGGCCCACCACTACTGTGTCATCAGCAAATTTGATGATGGTGTTGTTGTTCCGCTGTGCTACGCAGTCATGTGTGTACAGGGAGTAGAGGAGGGGGCTCAGAACACAGCCCTGGGGGGCCCCTATGTTGAGCGTGATGGATGAGGAGGTGCAGTTGCCGGCTCTTACCACCTGGGGTCTGCCCGTCAGGAAGTCCAAGACCCACTGGCACAGGTCATAGTTCAAGCCCAGGTCCCTGAGCTTGGCTATGAGTTTGGAGGGGACTATGGTATTGAATGCTGAGCTGTAGTCGATGAACAGCATTCTCACATAGTTCCCCTGCCTCTTGTCCAGATGTGATGCTGCTGTGTGCAGCACATGGGCTATGGCGTCCTCCGTGGACCTGTTGGGGCGATATGCAAATTGCAGAGGGTCCAGGTTGATGGGGAGGGAGGAACAGATGTAGCCCTTCACTAGCTTCTCAAAGCACTTCATGGCTATGGAGCTCTGAGTTCAGTTGTTTTGGAGCTATGAGTTCAGTTGCTTTGGGAGCTCAGAGCTCTCCTCATCTCCTCCTCTCCTCCGCTCCTCCTCTCCCTCTCCTCCTCTCCTCCTCCTACTCTCCTCCTCTCCCTCTCCTCCTCCTACTCTCCTCTTCCTCTCCTCCTCCTCCTCTCCTCTCTGGTGTTACTCTTGTGTTTCTAGTGCTGATAGAGATGCAGGATGAAGAATTCAGAACGAAGGGCTCTCCAGGTCAGCATAACAGCCACCACACACGCACACACACACACACACACACACACACACACACACACACACACACACACACACACACACACACACACACACACATACCGTACAGACACACACAAACACAGACACACACACACATACCGTACAGACACACACACACACCGTACAGACACACACACACGCACACACATACCGTACATACACATAATAATAATAATAATAATAATAATAATAATGGATTGGATTTATACTGTATAGCGCTCTTCTCTGACTCAGAGCGCTTCACAGAGTCCATTATTCGTTCATACACAGTCATACCGGTGGTGGTAAGCTACAATTGCAGCCAGAGCTGCCCTGAGGCAGACTCACGGAAGCGTGGCGAATAATCATCGGCTACGGCCCCTCCGACCACCACCAACAACATTCATTCACATGCATACACATTCATACGAGGCAAGTAGGTTAAGTGTCTTGCCCAAGGACACAACGGCAATGGGATGGACATGGGCTTGAGCGGGAACCCTTCGATCATTGGACGCCCCGCTCTACCCCTGAGCCATAGCCGCCCCACACACACACATACCGTACAGACACACACACACACACACATACCGTACAGACACACACACACATTCCGTACAGCCACACACAAACACATACACACACACGTACTGTACAGACACATGCACACACACACACACATATACCGTACAGACACACACAAACACACACGTACTGTACAGACACACACACACATACCGTACAAACACACACACACATACTGTACAGACACACACACATACTGTACAGACACACACACACACATACTGTACAGACACACACACACACATACTGTACAGACACACAAACACACACATACTGTACAGACACACAAACACACATACCGTACAGACACACACAAACACACACACTGTACAGACACATACTGTACAGACACACACATACTGTACAGACATGCACACACACACACACACGCTGCTGCTACAGTAAGTACTAATACTACAACTGTTTCTTATGCTCCTGAACCAGTGATGAATTCACTTTTAAAGTTCATGCTGATAATCTGGTTAAAAAGCTGTGAACATACTTGTATTACTGGTGATACCTACAGTATCACTGTACAGGTTTGCTGGCCCTCTCTCGCAATCCAGAACTCTGAAAGAAGCTCTCAAGGCGTTTAGATGGTGTGCTCTGGACTCTTTGAGTGCCAGTGTTGACGCTGGGACATTTAACCCAATAACACACAGCATCTGTGTCTTATTGTCTGATTTATCTTTGACTATTGTATACACAGTGACTAACATGTGATTGTGTGCTGATGTATATGACTATTGTATACACAGTGACTAACATTATGCTCCTGTGCTGATGTATATGACTATTGTATACACAGTGACTGACATTATGCTCCTGTGCTGATGTATATGACTATTGTATACACAGTGACTGACATTGTGACCATGTGCTGATGTATATGACTATTGTATACACAGTGACTAACATGTGATTGTGTGCTGATGTATAAGAATATTGTATACACAGTGACTAACATTATGCTCCTGTGCTGATGTATATGACTATTGTATACACAGTGACTAACATTATGCTCCTGTGCTGATATATATGACTATTGTATACACAGTGACTAACATTGTGCTCCTGTACTGATGTATATGACTATTGTATACATAGTGACTAACATGTGATTGTGTGCTGATGTATAAGACTATTGTATACACAGTGACTAACATGTGATTGTGTGCTGATGTATAAGACTATTGTATACACTAGAGCTGCCGCGATTACCGCATTACCGCGGTATCGCTGTTACATCACGGCCACCGCAGAGTAGGCTGAATATCGCGTCACCGCTGTTTTTTATAATAATAATAATAATTTACCCTCCTCTCGTTGGGCTTGCGGCTCTGCAGATATACCCTACTCGTCTATCGAGGTTCCAAGCGACCCTATTGGGTACCAGAAAAGTCACGTGAAACATTGCAGACCACTGATTGGTCAGAAGAGAGACGCGTCACACGTTTTTACGTCCTGAATGTCAGTTCATCACAACAGCTAATAACGTTAGCTTTAACTCTCCGCCGGAGTGGACTATCATCGCTCTTCAGGAGTACTAAACGAGACATAATGATTTTACTGTCTGCAACGAATGTTATAATAAAAGCCCTTCGTTCTATACACTTGTCTGATTGAAAACTTTATTAACAGACCGCAGAATGGGACAACTCGGCACGCTCTGAGCAAAGAAAGGAACTGAGATATGAATAGAGTATTGCTTGCTATGGTCCGGTAAATACGCTGATGTTATTGAACGCATAACTATATAATGTCAATGCCACAAAACGAATGCCTTTATTATAAAGTAGTAACTTTATAGTAATAATAATAAGAAAGGGTCGGGGGGTGCCCGCGACACCGAGTGAACTGCGCATCCGTGTTTCACTTTCAATAACTAATGCGTGCTTGCCGAATCCCAAACAATATTCATGCTGCAAAGTCATCCTCTAAAGATAGACATTTAGACTAGAGGCAGGCTATATGCTATTAAGAGTAGACTACTACTAAAAAAAAAAATGCATTCAAACTTTTTTTTTAATTTTTTGTGTGCGTGCGGTAAAAACCGCGGCGGTAGGAAATATTTTGCAAATTTGTGCGATAAGGAAATAATCAATACCGCGGCAGCTCTAGTATACACAGTGACTAACATGTGATTGTGTGCTGATGTATGACTATTGTATACACAGTGACTAACATGTGATTGTGTGCTGATGTATGACTATTGTATACACAGTGACTAACATTATGCTCCTGTACTGATGTATATGACTATTGTATACACAGTGACTAACATGTGATTGTGTGCTGATGTATGACTATTGTATACACAGTGACTAACATGTGATTGTGTGCTGATGTATGACTATTGTATACACAGTGACTAACATGTGATTGTGTGCTGATGTATAAGACTATTGTATACACAGTGACTAACATTATGCTCCTGTGCTGATGTATATGACTATTGTATACACAGTGACTAACATTATGCTCCTGTGCTGATGTATATGACTATTGTATGCACAGTGACTAACATTATGCTCCTGTGCTGATGTATATGACTATTGTATACATAGTCATATACTGTAATTTAGCTTCCTCACCTCTCATTTCTTGCTCACCTCTTGTCTCTTCCTCATCTCGTCCTCTCCTCTCATCTCTTCATCTCCTCTCCTCTCATTTCTTCCTCTCCTCTTATCTCTTCCTCTCATCTCTTCCTCTCATCTACTTCTCCTTCACATTCTTTGTTCCTCTGCCTCTTTCTTCCTCTCTTCCAGCTATTCAAGCGTTAATTCGTAAGGATATCATTATCCGTCAGCAGAATCTATTAGCAATCAGCTTATTAAGGCTTTGTTTTCACGTGTGCCATTTTGTGTCCCTAATTAAATTAAACAACCTTCCAAGTGGGGACACAACATGGCCTATGCACGTTGGATGCAACCTGTGACACAGAGCGAAAAGCAAAGGATAGTTTTAATATTAGAAACCAGTAGAATGCATGGCTTGTTCTATAAGGTTACCCAGAAGATGGGTTACCCAGCAGATGGGTTACCCAGCAGATGGGTTACCCAGCAGACACTGCTACGCTACCGGAGACATGCTGTCAAAGCATGGCTTGTTAAAGTTGAACCAGGTTCAAGTTAAACTGAAAAACATCCACCCAGTTCAAATTGAAAACAACCGCAACGACCCCACTGCTTGTGAGCCACTGTGAGACACCTTATCAGACTGTCCCATTATTGATTAAATGTATACATTTATAGGGGCGGTCAGGTGGCGTAGCGGAGATTGCGCTCGTCACCAAACGTCGGATACGCTGGATTCGCCTGTTCGAATCCAGCTCACAGCTCCGGCGTTGTCACCAGCTTGGCTGGCCGTCTGCACTAATACAATTGCCAGTATTAGAGGGTGGGAGAAGCTGGCGGGGTGGGTCCGGGTCGTTGTAAACAGCGACTCCTACAGTTCGGTCGGGGCGCCTGCTCAGCGCGGATAGGATCTAAGGGGGGTAGTGTGATCCTTCCACACGTTACACCCTCTCAGTGAGAGTCCGCGCTGCCAGGTGAAAAGAAGCGGTTGATTGGCTAGACGTGTGTCGGAGGAAGCACGTGATGATAGCCTCCACTCTCCCAGACCGACTGTGGGGGGTAAGTGCGCAGCGACCAGGAAGGGGATTGGGAATTGGCATAACGACTAACATTGGGATGGGAGAAAAAGGAGGGGGAAAAAGATTAAAAAAAAAAAAAAAAAAAAATTATACATTTATACATTATCATGAGCAGATGCCTGATAACAGGGTCAAACTGCACTCTTAAAACAGATGTGTTGAAATAACGCAACATGGTTTCCCTCATTAATCACACACAGATGTGTTAGAATATGACATATTAGTAGTAGCGTGTCTTTAATGGATTATCCTGGATTTCATGCCTTTAACACTGTTAGGTGTTTAGCTAATAGACGTATTTAATGAGGCTCCGTTTCTGTCTCAATTAGCCCTACTACAAAATATACCAGAGCATTTAAATGCTTGAACATACTTGCTACTAGCCTAACATTAGAAGGTTATTATTATGTTGGAAACAAGTCGACAGACTTTCACATGTTATCCTTGTACCCCTTGTTTTTATACTATTGTATAAATTGTATGTACTAAATCAAAATCAAATCAAAATCAAATCAAAATCATTTATGTCTAATTATAACATTATAATCTTCCTTGTTATTATTATTGATAATTTTTGCTAGCATTATCTGTAACATTTGGTAGCTACTAAGCTAGCATTAGCTGTAACATTTGGTAGCTACTAAGCTAGCATTAGCTGTAACATTTGGTAGCTACTAAGCTAGCATGTTCTCTACTGTTTGGTAGCTTGGTGCCAACACCAAGGAAGGAAAGGGCACAACATAAGGCAACAGACATGGTGGGTGAGGGTGCAGCGACAGAAAACAAAGAAACAGATTATAAAATAATAATGTTTATTTACATACAAAGGCAACACAGGGATCAAGGAGGACCATCAGTGGCACCAAATGAAATACAAAAATAAATGATAACCCACCCCCCACCCCCTTGACAGGTGCTAGGCACCCATAAATACAGTGGGTGGTGCTCACTCTAACCTAGGGTTGTAACAACAAGTAAACCTACGTGATGCTAGATGTAGACCCCAGGGTATCTTCCTGTCCTCACTTGTGTAAAAACAAATGTGAATACACACAAATATAACGTAGGCCAGATGCAAGCCGCATTTTACAATAAACCTCTGTGGGGTTGCTTAAAAAAAATTATAATTATAATCGCAAATTTAATCGCAATCGCAATATCTGTCAGAAAAATCGCAATTACATTATTTCCCAAAATCGTGCAGCCCTACTACATACACATCATACATAAACCCCATACGTAACACTAACACTAGATAGCTAGAAAGGCTAATAGACCAGGAGGACCAAATCAGGTCAAATGTTGGGAAGACACCTTTAATACCATTGTCCATTAACACTTTCAGTGCCCATCACATCATATGACGTTTTATCAGCCCAATGCCTGAATGCCCACGACGTGTATTAGCGTTTTTTTTTTATTTATTAGCGATCTGATTTCATATTTCATCAACCGAGTCTCCCGTTGGTACAGCAGCTCCTCCAGCAGCTCAGAATGGAAAAAAGCGCCCCCTATCGTCTATCCCTGAGTAACTGCACGTCAGTGGCTTAGACTGACCTGGGATCAATCGATATGTAGAGGCGGAGCCAGCTGGCTCCCTGAGCTGGCAAGCTGTCTGCTCAACATGGAAGTCATCGCGGGACGGGACTCAGCCTGGAATATATATTCACAGTAGCCAATCGATAGTAGACAGTAGTGATTGATTTTTGGAATGGCGATCAGGAATTGGAATGATCTTTTTGGAGAACATCTGATCTGAGGTAAGGAATCTATTTTACCAGTCTTGGGTAGGGATGCCCCCCGGACCCGGTTTTAAACGGGAACCGGTACTATATTAGAAAATACCGGAGTATTTATAAGCTCTGACGTCCTCGGTACTGCTATCGATACTCTAGAGAAATTATTATTATTATTATGATTATTTAAAAGTTGCGAACGATCCTCTCTGTCTCTGCACGAGAAGCGAGCCGCAGCCAGCGAGTCAATTATTACACACACTCCTCGCGAGTCGCTCGCTAGTGCTACACATGGACATACGGGTACTACATACGGGTACTCCTTAATGAAAGTGCCCCCGACGCCCCGTGCTATAGCGCTCTGCACACAGACAGCAGCTCTGCATGCACTGAGTCGTGATCATGGCGGATAGAGCGAAGCGTTCTAAAGTATGGATATACTTTACAAGGGTCAATGCCGACAGTGCACGTTTCCACAAGTGCAACAAAACATTTGCCAGTAAGGGTGGCAATACGAGCAAATCAATTTATCAAAACATCTGTTGGCAAAACATGATATTAGTGTGCAGAAATGCGCGTATTCGACTGCCTTGCGCGCAGTGTTCCATCTGCATCCACTGCAGCCGTAACCGTAAGCCAAGATACGGAGTTGCCTAGGCTAATAACGAATTATTACAAATAGGCTAATAAACAAAACAATTGTTTAGCTACAAATACTACAATCTAAACTTTTTATAGATCGTCAAGCTGAGGCGTCAGCCACTATGTCCCAGCCCAGTGAGCCCAGGGCCAC
Organism: Notolepis coatsorum; assembly: GCF_963971535.1. Taxonomy (NCBI): domain Eukaryota; kingdom Metazoa; phylum Chordata; class Actinopteri; order Aulopiformes; family Paralepididae; genus Notolepis; species Notolepis coatsorum. The sequence goes on along the minus strand of NC_140170.1, from coordinate 179,332,643 downwards.
CACACATCCTCCCTCTACCTCCCTCCACCACCCAAAGTCCTTTCTCCCTAGCAGCTAGAGGAAGGATGACAGAGGATAGGGTGAACGAGTGTCACAGTTCTGTTAGCCTTTTGCATTTGTTGTTTATTATAAAAAGTCTATAATTCAGAGTCAGACACATTTAAAACATTGTTGCTGCTGTTGCTGAAGAAATTATATTAATTTATTATATTTATTTATAAAGTTATATAAAAGAACATTGCTGCTGCTGTTGCTGAAGAAATTATATTTATTTATAATACTTATTTATAAAGTTGTATTTATAAATAATAAAGCAATGTTGATTCTGTTCTTAATTAATTGTCTTTTTTTCTTGCAAAAAAAGAACCGATAAGAGTATCGATAAAGTACCGAACCGTTAAGCAGTATCGATAAGAGTAGTAGTATCGATAAAATCCTAACGATACCCATCCCTAGTCTTGGGATAATCAGAGTTGTATTCGCTGAGATATGAACGTGTCCCCTATGTGTGTGTGTGTGTGTGCGCAATCGCTGATGAGGAACTCAGATAATCGATTTTCAGCTTGCGGCCCCAGCGTGCAAGCTGGAAAACGAGTCATTGATAAGCGACGGGCAGATTAGACACATAGCCATAATTTAAAACATAGATTAGGCGTTATTAACGCTAACATTGAAGTGGATGGTGGGCATTCAACCGGTAAATCAAGGTTAAGCTTGGGCTCTGAAATGCCCAGCAGGGGGCGCACGATTTAGTGCTTGAATGCCCACCATCCACTTCAATGTTAGCGTTAATATCGCCTAATCTATGTTTTAAATTATGGCTATGTGTCTAATGACTCATTTTCCAGTCAACATTGTCGAAGTGGATTGTTTTTTTATCGGTTAATTTCCGTTTTATAGCATTTTGAAAAGCCCTCGTTTTCAAGTAAAATAAAAAGATTCCGTGATAAACGCCCTGTACTGGAATATTCTAGAACGTTGTCATTTTTTGATTTATGAATCGTTTTCAAAAAAACGCTAGATTATCGATAGTATATGTGTACGTATGCACGCTGGTGCTGCAAGCTGAAAATTGCTTATCTTAGTTCCTGATCGCTCGCACAGCCAAACAGCCATATCACACATAGGGGAGAAGCTTATATCTCCGTGAAAACAGGTCTGATTATCCTAAGACTGGTCAAATAGATTCCTTACCTGAGATCAGATGGTATCCAAAAAGATTATTCCAATTCCTGATCGCCATTCCAAAAATCGATCCTTTTATTGATCCAATGCTATGTACTGTAAACACATATTCCACGCTGTTCTGAGGCTCCACAATGACTGGGATCATCTCCGGTTACATGCGTGAGAAGTAAAATGTGGATTCCGGAGTTTTTTTTTCTCATCCATTTTCATTGAGTCCATTCCAAAAGGGTGCATTACCATCTGGGAGACGATAGGGGGCGGTTTTTCACATCTGAGCTCCTGATGGGGCTGGTTTCCCAACGGTAGACTCGTTGATGAAATATGAATTCAGATCGCTAATAAAAAAAAAATCACGCTAATTGTCGTGCTGGGCATTCAGGGGGCGGACTGCTAACACGTGTTGTCGTCCGTGGCATCCAAAGTGTTAAGGACGACATATTCCATGTTATTTCAATTCAAACATCTGTTTTATGAGTAGGCTAACGTGCCAGCCTGTCATTGTGATAGCTAGCTAACACTGGGTTGCTGATGTTGTTGTTGTTGTTGTTGTAGATGCCAGCCTTCCAGGAGACGACATTGTGGATGATAATAAAAGCTGCCATTGTGAGTTTGTCCCCCAGGATCTGACCCCTGGGATAAAGGTCACCATCAGAGCTATCTGGTAAGACCATTTATATGTATTCTGTATTTCCATTAATTCATTCATTTGTTCCATGCTTTCATTTATTTGTTCATATTTATATTAATTTAGATATTTATTTTATGTTGTTTTATTTTTACCATTTTTCTTTTTATTCATTTATACTGAACCCTGGACACAAGGCCACCGTCAGTTCTGTCTGGTAAGATGTTTTTAACCTTTATTTATTTTAAATGTATTGTTTCTTTTAGTTACATTTTATTTGTATTAAATAACAGCCGACATGGTGTCCTCCTGACAGGAAGGCACCAACATGGAACCATATCTGATACCAGCACAGTGATATACATATACTGTCTCTCTCTCTCTCTCTCTCTCTCTCTCTCTCTCTCTCTCTCTCTCTCTCTCTCTCTCTCTCTCTCTCTCTCTCTCTCTCTCTCTCTCTCTCTCTCTCTCTCTCTCTCTCTCTCTCTCTCTCTCTCTATCTCTCTCTCTCTCTCTCTATCTCCCTGTTTCACACACTCTCTCTCCATCTCTATCTGTCTATCCCTCTCTCTCTCCCTGTTTCACACTCTCTCCATAACTCTCTCTCTACCTCTCTCTATCTACCTCTCTCTCTCCATCACTCTCTCTCCCCCTGTTTCACACACTCTCTCTCTCTCTCTCTCTCTCTCTCTCTCTCTCTCTCTACCTCTCTCTCTCCATCACTCTCTCTCCATGTTTCACTCTATCTCCCCTCTTTCTCTCTCTCCCTGTTTCACTATCTCTCTCTATCTCTCTCGCTCTCTCTCTCTCTCTCTTTTTTTGTTGTGCTTTTAAAAATTGTTTATCAATGTGTGTGTAGTGTTCTTGAAAAGAGGACGAGTGATATGTACAGATGACTGTGTAATGCTTTTATTGTAATGCTAGAATGATTTATAAATAAAGTGTTGTTATTAAAAGTAAAAAAAAAAAAAAACTCTCTGTATCTCTCTCTCTCACTCTCTCTCTCTTCTCCCTCTTTCTCAATCTCTCACACTCTCTCTCTCTCTCTCTCTCTCTCACTCTCTCTCTCAGCATCATGCGCTTCATGGTGTCGAAGAGGAAGTTTAAGGAGAGCCAGCGTCCGTACGATGTGATGGATGTGATAGAGCAGTACTCAGCAGGGCACCTGGACATGCTCTCCCGCATCAAGAACCTGCAGTCCAGGCAAGACCATCAGGCCTTCCCCACAAACTGATCATGTCATGTGTTATTCCCATGGTCTAGGCACCAGGCTGATATTTTAGCTATAGGCACCAGGCTGCTATTTTAGCTTGGTATCAGACTGATATTTTAGCTTGGTATCAGACTGATATTTTAGCTTGGTATCAGACTGATATTTTAGCTTGGTATCCCAGAGCAGCTCCAGACTTTACACCTGATGACATCACACATTTGAGAGTCTAGCTCTCTAGTTTGTGGATTCAGGAGAAAGTTGTTTGTGTTCCCTGGTATTTTTAGACTGTCTTTTTAGACCATATGAATAACATGTATGAATATTGAATGAATCTTCTCCTCCTCTCTACTCCTCCTCTCCTCTCTACTCCGCTTATCTTCTACTCTCTACTCTTCTATACTCCTCTTCTCCTCTACTCATCTCCTCTCCTCCTATGCTCTCTACTCTCCTCCTCTCTACTCTTCTTATCTCCTCCTCTGCTCTCTACTTTTCTTCTCATCTCTACTTTTCTACTCCTCTCCTCTCTACTCCCCCCATCTTATCCTCTTTACTCCTCTTCTCATCTCCTCTCTACTCTTCTCCTCTTCTCTTCTCCTCTCTACTCCTCTTCTCTTCTCTACTCCTCTTATCTTCTCTACTCCTCTTATCTTCTCCTCTCTACTCCTCTTCTCTTCTCCTCTCTACTCCTCTTCTCTTCTCCTCTCTACTCCTCTTCTCTTCTCCTCTCTTCTCCTCTTCTCTACTTCTCTTCTCTACTTCTCTTCTCTACTCCTCTTATCTGCTCTCTACTCCTCTCCTCCACTCTTCTCCTCTCTACTCCTCTTCTCTACTCCTCTTCTCTTCTCCTCTCTACTCCTCTTCTCCTCTCTACTTGTCTTCTCTTCTCTTCTCTTCTGCTCTCTACTCTTCTCCTCTGCATGTCCTGTGTACTGTGCATTTCCTGTCTGCCATGTTGTCTGTGGTATCTCTGTGATTGTATCATATCCCCGGCCTGTATTCTTCATGTCTCTGACTTGAGACATTTGAATAGTGGTTGGATTTGCAGGGTAATGAATACTGTAGCTCTTTACAGTAATCAAATGAAGCCTTCAGTTGAAGGGCCATTTTAAGAAGGTCCATTTTAATTAGTGGATGACTGTATCAAGTGTCAGTAAGATTCCACTCGGCTACTAGCTGTGCCTGGCAACAGTCAATGAGAACAGCAGCTAGTTTTGGAACATTTAACTGTATTTCCATCAGAATAGACACTTTGGTACATTTCCACCAGACTACACGCTTTGGAACATTTAACTGTATTGTACTTTTTTTTTCTTTTTTTTTTGTAATCAAATTATTTGATTCAGTCGATTAATTTTGACAGTGTAGTGTTGTCTCACTGAGCTTTACTAAGAGATAAGGGTGTCTTGTTCAGCTGAGACCACACTATGATCATTCACCATTAAACCTTTCACTGCCACACGACAGCCGGTTAACCCTTTCGCTGTGACGATACAGAAGGTTAGCCCTTTACTATCACACAACCGATGGTGATGCTCCATCATTAGCATCATTAGCTCTGCATTAGCGGAGCTAATGATGCTAATGATGGAGCATCGCCGTCGGTTGTGTGATAGTAAAAGGTTAACCTTCTGTCGTGTGGCAGTGAAAGGGTTAAACTAGCCACCGTGACCTGACACAGAACTCCTACAACTCCCCGGTAAAAGATATCCTGGATCTCAAAGGGACAAACCTGGTTAAATAAAGTCTAAATAGAAAAAAGAATAACAACAAAGTCAAATATATGTCATGAGTTTTAATGGTGTCACATATATATGTATATATATTCCAACAGTTTAAATGTTGTCACATATATGTAAATGTTTCCAACGGTTCCAATGGTGTCACATATATTGAAATATATTCCAACAGTTTCAATGGTGTCACATATATATGTAAATATATTCCAACAGTTTAAATGTTGTCACATATATGTAAATGTTTCCAACCGTTCCAATAGTGTCACATATATTGAAATCTATTCCAACCGTTTCAATGGTGTCACATTATGTGTATATATTCCAACAGTTTAAATGGTTTAACATATATGTAAATATATTCCAACTGTTTCAATGGTGTAACATATATGTAAATATATTCCAACTGTTAAATGGTGTCCATATGGAAATATATTCCAACAGTTTCAATGGTGTCACATATACTATGGAAATATATTCCAACGGTTTATCACTGAATATCACTGCTGTCCAGTGAAAAAACATTGTTTTTCATTGTTTTACTTGACTTCTTCTATGACTTAGTCCTTCATTATTTGAGTGAGTGAGTAAGTAAGTTGTATGACCATTGATGCTATGTAACCCTTCAAATTTCAAATATGGATGGATGCTTAATATATATGTTTGGGGGAATAAAATGTTTTCATCCTGACAGCAGATAATATCAACAGTGGTATCAGTATCACTGACTGATTTACAGTGTATATATATAATATATATATATGTATTTAACCCTTTCACTACCACACTACAGAAGGTTAACCCTCACCTTCGGTAGTGTGGTAGTGAAAGGGTTAACCTTCTGTAGTGTGGTAGTTGAAAGGGTTAACCTTCTGTAGTGTGGTAGTGAAAGGGTTAAATGAGAACAGAATGTTAGAAAAATCTACCCATCATCTCTGACAAAGCGTCTCACAGTGTGTTGGAATACATTTCCATGTGTGTGTGTTTGGTTTGATGTGGTGGTGGTGAAGTCCTCGTGTATGGTGCTGTGCTGTGTTTTGGTGTTTTGTGTTTGTCTCTATGTGTGTTGTGGTTGTGCTCTGGCAGGATAGATATGATTGTGGGCACGGCGGCACTGGGCACGGCGACACCGTCCACGCCACGCCACAAGAGGTATTCCACCAAAGGAGCCAGAGAATCGCCTGTATCCTCTCCGAGGTCAGGCCTCCCAGGACGCACCTCTTTCTCTCAGAGCCGCTGCTGCCTTTGACCCACAGCTGCTTCTGCCACCGGAGACTCGCCCTGTTTTGGTTCGGTTCCACTTTGCCACGACTAGAGCTGTCGACCCTAAAGAGTTTGGTCAATGGAGGGGGCGGCTAGGTGGTGCAGTGGGCAAGGCGCTCACCACCAATGCGGGAGACGCTGGGTTCGAGCCCAGCTCTCCACATTGCTATCAGCTTGGCTGGTCGTTCATACTAATACAATTGGCAGTATTAGGGGGTGGGAAGCTGATGGGTGGGGATCGGACGTTGTGGACAGCGACTCCTACAGGTCGGTTGGTGCGCCTGCGCAGCAGAATCAGGAAGCGTCGGGGGCGGCGTGCCCTCCAAACGCAGACCCCTGACGCTGAAAGATCGCGCTGTGCAGGTGAAAAGATGCGACTGCTGCTTCCTCGAGTACCGGAGGGGACACGTGATGTAAGGCTTCGTCCACATTGCAGCCGGCTTGTGGGAGGCAAGAAACAGCGTTCGAGACAGGGGAGGGTAGAATTGGACGATACGAAATTGGGATGGGAGAAAAAAAGAAAATGGGAGAAAAAAGTAGATAAAAAAAAAAAAAAATTGGTCAATGGCGGCCATGTTAGTGCCTCAAACCTGCAAACCGTGGTTGCTGGAGAGCAACAGGCTGAAGCTATTGTTACATAATTTACAGCCAACAGTTCTCAATGTTGTGCTCTTGGCAGAAGTCTGAATTCTACAGAAATGGCAGATGCACGATGCACACTATACTTTCTGCATCTCGGCCACGGCTCTAGGCAGACCAATCAGAAGGTTTTGTGGTGTTGAGTAGCTTAACCAACCAGGGCCGAGCTGAAGGCCTGACGACAAACCATCTGGTTTCTTAAACTATGCGTCAGGACTCAAAATGGGTGTCTCCACATGACAGGCCTGGGTCCCAGACGGCGACAGTAAGAATCCCATCTGGGTCTGGAGCTGAAACCCTCTCCTCCAGTCTGAACGCCTCTGTTTGGTTCAGTCCCTTGGTGCCCTGGGAAGGGGGGGGGGCATGTCACAGGTCACCTAGCACATTCCCTTTAACATGGAGGATGTGTGGCACATTCCCTTTAAGGCAGAGGATGTGTAGTACATTCCCTTTAAGGCAGAGGATGTGTAGCACATTCCCTTTAAGTATAAGGATGTGTAGCACATTCCCTTTAAGTATAAGGATGTGTAGCACATTCCCTTTAAGGCAGAGGATGTGTAGCACATTCCCTTTAAGGCAGAGGATGTGTAGCACATTCCCTTTAAGGCAGAGGATGTGTAGCACATTCCATTTAAGTCTGAGGATGTGTAGCACATTCCCTTTAAGGTGGAGGATGTGTAGCACATTCCCTTTAAGGCAGAGGATGTGTAGCACATTCCCTTTAAGGCAGAGGATGTGTAGCACATTCCCTTTAAGGCAGAGGATGTGTAGCACATTCCCTTTAAGGCAGAGGATGTGTAGCACATTCCCTTTAAGGCAGATGATGTGTAGCACATTCCCTTAAATGAGTACATTTAGAATTTCAATTGATTTTTTTTTGTGTGAAAACAAACAAGAAAAGATTATCATTCAAGCATTATGTACCAATGCATAAGCATAAGCCTGCGCCTCCTCAAAATATTAAAAACGCTACTTTTTGTTTATATTGCATGTAAGGAAGTATCAAGTACACATTCAGACGCCTTGTGATTGTAACCCAGATCAAAGTTCTGGTTGGAATAAGAGGTTGTGTTGGTGTCCTTTGATTGATGACTACAGTATACCTTACTTCAACCTGTGATAAAAAGTGATAAAACACGAGTGTCGGTTTTATTCTCTCTGTTTGTGTTCCCTTGGACAGAGTGGACCAGATTGTCGGTAGAGGAACACCAACCGCAGACAAGGACCGTCCCAAAGGAGCCAATGAGGAGGTTCCTGAGGACCCGAGCATGATGGGACGGCTGGGGAAGGTGGAGAAACAGGTACAGTAACTGACAGAAACAAGTCCGTAACCATAGGAACCACCGACGGAACGCTCTTATTTTGATAACTAGTCCGTAAACCATAGGAATCACTAACGGAATGCTTTTATTTTGACAACTAGACTAAGTAGCCTACATTTACATGGACATGGAGTTTTAGTCCTGCTGTAACTGGCTGGTGTCAAATAGAACACAAGTTAGACACCACAAGAAAACAGGCTAAACACCATCTTCCCTTAGAAACCCTCTAGAACCTCCGTAGAAAAAAGAAATGTCAGGACATATTTTTGTATATGTGATAATTCTGACCTCTTTCTTTCAGTCAGTATCAAATTGTTCAGAAGAACCGTCCCTTTCTCTCTGCTACAGTGTAAAGTCACCATCATGCCTTTGCGTAAGCATGTTATAATATATATATATATATATATATATATATATATATATATATATATATATATATATATATATATATATATATATATATATATATATATATATATATATATTATTTGACTCAAATTAAGAAAAAAGAAGAAAAAAAACAGCCAATGAAAAATAAATTGTATTTTGTTGGATAACTCCAACGTCAATCAGGGTATCTTTGTTTTTATCAATGTGGAAAGGTGTTTTGAATGTCCATGTGAAGTCTGGCTCCTCACTGATATCATGTCCATGTGAAGTCTGGCTCCTCACTGATATCATGTCCATGTGAAGTCTGGCTCCTCACTGATATCATGTCCATGTGAAGTCTGGCTCTTCAGTGATATCATGTCCATGTGAAGTCTGGCTCCTCACTGATATCATGTCCATGTGAAGTCTGGCTCCTCACTGATATCATGTCCATGTGAAGTCTGGCTCCTCACTGATATCATGTCCATGTGAAGTCTGGCTCCTCACTGATATCATGTCCATGTGAAGTCTGGCTCTTCAGTGATATCATGTCCATGTGAAGTCTGGCTCCTCACTGATATCATGTCCATGTGAAGTCTGGCTCCTCACTGATATCATGTCCATGTGAAGTCTGGCTCTTCAGTGATATCATCTGGCTGTTGTCCTGGGCGTCTCACTGTCTATCCTGTATCACCACCAGGTCATGTCCATGGAGCGTAAGCTGGACTTCCTGGTCAACATCTACGTCCAGCGAATGGGAATCCCCCAGTCCGAGACCGACGCCTACTTTCGCTCCAAGGAGCCGGACCCGGCCCCGCCCTACCACAGCCCGGTGGAGCACCTGGAGAAGGGCCACTCTGTCACCAAGATCATCCGCTCCGCCAACGGCGCCCCTCCCGACGCCTCCGCCTGCCCTCCCTCCACCTCCTGGCATCCGATCGGCTCCCAGCTCCACCAGCAAGCCCCGCCCCCTTCCCGCCGCAGCCGCGGCCACACCCCCAGTCCCGTGGGCGACGCCCCGCTGGTCAGAATCCCTCCTCCTCCCGCTAGGAGGTCGTCCGGCGACAGACACAGTGGCTCACACCACAGGCCGCACCGCCACAGCGCGGGGGAGCGAGGAGGAGGAGGAGAGGGAGCTGACGGAGCAGGAGGAGGTGGAGAGGAGGCGAAGGTGGACAGCGACACGTCCGTATCCATCCCCTCGGTGGACCACGAGGACCTGGAGCGCTCCTTCAGCGGCTTCTCCATCTCCCAGTCGCGGGAGAACCTGGACTTCGTGAACAACGCCTTCTACTCCAAAACGGCGGGGGGAGGGGCTGCCCGCTGTGCAAAGGTCAGACCGTACATCGCAGAGGGGGAGTCGGACACTGACTCGGACCTTTGTGCTCCGTCTCCTCACTCTGCCAACGGGGACGGTCCGTACGGAGAGCGGGTCTGGCCTGAAGCCAACTAGAGGAGAGGAACCACAGGAGGGGGGCCTGCTTAAGGCAGGGGGATCAGTGAAAAGGAATGTGAGAATTAAAGGGATGGAACATCGGTTAAAGGGATGGAACATCGGTTAAAGGACTGGCTGAAAGACACAGAGAGGAAGTATCAATTAAAGACACTGAGCTCTGACAGCGAGGAAGCAGACATTACTGTAAAACAAGATGATGCACTAGGATAGTTGTCCTGTCATGAGGGTGTTGTCAAAGGGATGAGGGTGTTGTTAAAGGGATAGACAGACAGACAGACATACAGACCACAGCTGTTTTTACAGACTCAGGTCTTAACCGTAGTTATTTTGGCCCCAATAATAATAATAATAATACATTCGATTTATAATGCACTATATATCTGGAAACCAAGTCTCAGAGTGCTACAGAGTAAAAACAGACTTTAAAAACATTAGGCAATTAAAGAAACGAGACATAAAGCATAAAAAAGGGATAAAACACAAGGCATGTATAAAAAGGTTAAAACTAAGGGAAGGCTTTCGTGAAGAGGTATGTTTTAAGTCCTCTTTTAAAGGAAGCAGTGGTCTGTGGTGCTCTCAGGTAGTCAGGGAGGGCATTCCACAGGCGAGGAGCAGCCGAACAGAAGGAGCTTGGTCCTGGGGGGAAGGAGGCGGTTAGTGTTGGCGGAGCGAAGGTTACAGGTGGAGGGTTCTGGGGTGTGGAGATCTTTGAGGTAGGGGGGAACATTTCCGTGGATGCATTGATGGGTCAGAACGGGATATTTTGTATTCAGTCCGGGTGGTGATGGGGAGCCAGTGAAGTGAGTGGAGGATGGGTGTGATGTGATGTGGTCGTACTTACGCACTCTCATCAGGATCCTAGCAGCGCTGTTCTGGATGTATTGGAGCCTCTGGAGACTCTTGCTAGGAATCCCGATGAGAAGTGCGTTACAGTAATCCAGCCTGGAGGAGTCAAAGGCGTGGACCCGTTTTTCAGCTTCTGGGAGGGTGAGGGTGGAACGGATTTTTGAATGCTCTAGAGCACCAGCATGTCATTTATCCAATCAGGTGCATTCCACGTTGGGAAATGGGAAGTAGGGAAGGGATACATGCACGCAACATGTAAATAACAACATTTAGTTTGGACCCGCCAAAAAATTATAAATTCATTAATCAATAATTTTTTTTAAATGAAAAGCAATACTTTTATTCCTCACTTTTCTAAAAGCTCTGTGGGTGTATTATTACTTAAATGGTTGCTCTACATAAAAATTATATCTATAGCACCTTTAAAGCTCATCTATTCTCATCTATCAGCTCTATAACTACTGTACTGCTGCCCTTTACTCACCTGGTTAGCCAGACCACTCTCACATGACTGGGGAGCTCATGGGCTTCCCTGTGATTGGTTAGCCTGTTATCTGTCCATTCTTTCTACCTGACCATCTGATGGGTAGAAAGAATTCTCAATGTGGAGGTTTCCCTTTAACAAGGCTCTTGGAGGGCGGGTGAATGAACTCACACTTTCCGCAAAATCCAACAATTCAACTCGACGACTCTCTGAAATCACCCCCACTACACCGACAGAAGGGCTACTCTGCATAGACACATTCTGGGAAGGTCATGTATTTGCCATAGAACAGTCATGGAGTCTGATTCTCACTGTACCAGGGTTTTCCGTTGCTACTGTACAGGAATGTAAAGCCTCACCACAGGGTCCCGGCCCAGTTAGTGATCAACGCAAACCACGAAAGCCAGCAGGTCTGATCGATACACACTTAACCCTCGCTTTAGTTATTCTACAACTGGTCCATTCAAATGATTGTATTTGTTTCACCACAGATCTTGTATCTTTGAGGCACTATGCCCCCCCCTAAGACCCCCCCCCCCTTCCAGGGAGCAAGAACCTTGTGTTCTAAACCCGGAGCGTCCTCGATCTAGGTCATCATAGGTTCTTGCGATGAAAGATTATTGTCGTCACGTTGTCAGAGGTTCTACTGGTGAAATCATCAAGCGATGATGTCATCAAATGTCCCCACAATGACATCATCACAGGTTACCTCCATGATGTCATCAGATATCACATTGCATTTACCGGTGGAGGCGGGTTCTGTTCTCAGCCCTTTAACGTCACTCTGGATCCACATCTCTTTAACTTACTGAAGACTCTGGATCCAAGTCTCTTTTACTTACTGAAGACGGGCCTCCTGGGCCCTTTGTTTCCCAAAGCGTCTCGGCATCAAAGGAGACCTTTAGACATTTAGAACGTTAGACAAAGAGAAGGTTTTGAAGATGCAGGTCGCTGTTCTGGAGCAGGAGTGCGCAAGGAAACTATAAACCAGCATAAATACAGAGTTCAACCTGAAGCTGTAATACTGACATATTTATGAGGGGGTTTAAAACAGAAGGCAAATGTTTGCTAACGCTTCTGTTTTAAGTGATGGCAGCCTGTGTTATGTAACTGAGTGGATTTGAACCTGGGACCATTAGGATCCATAGGCGTTCGCACTAACGAGCTGAGGTAAAGGGTCAGACCGGTTAGCAGGTGCTGGTTGTTGACTGTGACCGACTCCTCCGTAGTTTACAGTCGTCCTCCCCTCGAGAAGTGTGTCCTCACATGTTCTTTCGTCCATACGCACACTGTCCCAGGGTTAAGGCACTGAGATCCCACCCCATGGCTATGTACACCTGGATACAGATTCACAGTGAGATCCCACCGCTGTCACCCAGTGGATTTGAGCATTGGATCCACAGGCAGCCCCACTAACCAGCTGAGCTCAAAAAGGTCCGAGCTGTTAGCAGGTGCTGGTTGACTGCGACCGACTCGTCGTTAGTTTACAGTTATTTCTCTTCATTGGACACAAGTTACATGTTTTACATTTGTCCTTCATTTGCCTTGAAAATGACTTGTTAGCTTGCATTCCTCATTGAGCTCATAGCTCAAGCTAACTATAGCTATCCATTGAATTAAATTATTGGTATGATTAGGTCCAAGCTAACTAGCTATCCATTGAATTAAATTATTGGTATGATTAGGTCCAAGCTAACTATAGCTATCCATTGAATTCAATGATGGGTATGATTAGGTCCAAGATAACTATAGCTATCCATTGATTTCCGTGAGGAAATGCTAGTGAGTTATTTGTCGTTTAGCTGAAGTTGCTCATTCCAGAAACCGTTTCCCCACAGTGTGACAAGTGCATACTGAAGAAAAAATATTTGAGAGTAAATTCATATTGCTGAAGTCTCACTTTAAAAACATCTTAGTCAGAACAGAGACCTTGCTGTTGTCAGGTGAACACCTCATAACGTCTTAGTTAGTTAGTTAGTTAGTTAGTTAGTTAGTTAGTTAGTTAGTTAGTTAGTTAGTTAGTTAGTTAGTTAGTTAGTTAGTTAGTTAGTTAGTAATATTCATGTTTCCAGTCAGTTGCATGGCTCCAGGCCCTGTGAATCCCAACCAAAAACACCCTGTATAACTTCCAATATACTGTAAAATGACTTAGATGAGATCATGAGGATGTGTGATCTGGTGAACACTCTTATCCAAAGCCTCTCACATGATTCAGCTACAAATGGAATGGAACCCCTAACCCTGACAGTGTTAGTGCCTTGCTCTAAAGCAGATGTGTTTAGATGAGGTTGTCCTGTGACAGCAGGGACACCAGCCTGGGACAGACTGTACATATTGTTATTTATTCTGTATATCTCACTAAACAATATCTGTAGAGAGGACTGTATATCCACCTTGCTACTGGGTTGAACATCATATTATATGTATGTGAAGTATCTATCAAGCGTCTTTATCTTGTGTTTTCTCACTACTTACCCTTTAGATATATATGTGTGACTTGTTTTCCCTCAGTATCTTGTTAGTTTGAAGCCAGGTAAAACACCTAGCAGCTGCCTTTTCTTTTTCCACTTTGACTTGATTATGCTGTTGTTGCTAAATGCTCTTCCATTGCTCTATGTGGACCTTCAAACCCTGTGTCACCCAATCTGAAACCAACACTCTGCTCAGCTTTGAACCCTGTCACCCAATCTGAAACCAACGCTCTGCTCAGCGTTGTTCACTAGCTTTGTGTTTTCAGATGTTCACTAGCTTTGTGTTTGGAGATGTCGATCACTAGCTTCATTAACATCTGATGGTCTCTGGGTATGGAGGTGTGATAGAGGAACCATCTGATAGTCTCAGGGTATGAAGGTATGATAGAGGAACCACCGGATGGTCTCTGGGTATGGCCATCTGATAGAGGGGACCACTCAGATACTTGGCATTTTTTTCTCTTTTTGATGTCTACATCTAGTGAAAGGCAGGCAAAGACATGGAGTTGACTAAGTAAGTCCAAATTGTTGGTTTGAGATTGGGCCTGTTTCTTTGATGCCTGTCATTACTCATCACTGCTGCCTGCCATTACTCATCACTGCTGCCTGCCATTACTCATCACTGCTGCCTGCCATTACTTATCACTGCTGTATTGGTCATAATGCATAATTGTATTAGCATCCAAAGACACTACTTTATCAAATGCCTTGTGTGTCTTTACTGTGCTGTTTGATGCTCTCTATATCCAGAGGAGGATATATGCACACTCTAGATGAGTATATTCTATATGCTGTACACAGAGAAAGAGATGGGTACACTCTAGATGAGTATATTCTATATGCTGTACACAGAGAAAGAGATGGGTACACTCTAGGAGAGTATATTCTATATGCTGTACACAGATAAAGAGATGGGTACACTCTAGGAGAGTATATTCTATATGCTGTACACAGATAAAGATATGGGTACACTAGGAGAGTATATTATATATGCTGTACACAGATAGAGATGGGTACACTCTAGGAAAGTATATTCCATATGCTGTACACAGATAAAGATATGGGTACACTAGGAGAGTATATTATATATGCTGTACACAGATAAAGATATGGGTACACTCTAGGAGAGTATATTCTATATGCTGTACACAGAGAAAGAGATACTGTAGACCGTACACTCCAGGAGAGTATATTCTAGATGCTGTACTTGTGTGTTACCTGGACCGCACCACTGCTCAGACGTGGCAGATCTATGTTATTGTTGTCTGATGCAGTGCGTGTCTGTTCTAGTGAATGTAACTCTGGAATGTTCTTGCTTCACTCAGCTGTCGACCGGACGCCGCTTCCACCAAAGCCCCTCGTTCATCTCAGTCTACTGCTGGCTCTACATCTCAGTCTACTACAGTAGCTCAGCTCTACATCTCAGTCTACTACAGTAGCTCAGCTCTACATCTCAGTCTACTACAGTAGCTCAGCTCTACATCTCAGTCTACTACAGTAGCTCAGCTCTACATCTTAGTCTACTGGCTCTACATTTAGTTGCACCGCTGGCAGCAGATCCAGGTCTCCATGTCCATGTTACACTTGAATCACTTTTTTACATTGTTTGATTTGATCTCTGATCGTTTTTTTTCTGATGCATGTTTTGGGCCAATGTTTGCCCTACACTATACTGTATCTAGCTTTGACTTCTTACTATGTACCTAAACTGTCGTCTAGTGACAAACTGAGACTCAACAGACGCTCTGAAATAAAGTTTGTATCTCAGCAGAACTCTCACAGCTTTGGTTTTATTGGGTCTTGTGGAGTCATGTGCTTGTTTTGTCTCTTCAGTTGAAGCAAGGTCGTGTCTAGATCCCATTGCCCAGAGGGACCTTGGTTGTGGTTTGTTGGCCAATCTGTAAAGCTGTAACTAACCTTAGTATAACCCCAAAGGTCCCTCCTGGTGATGAGATTTGGACACTACCTTGAAGTAGTCGCACCCTGTCAGAGAGAGTTCACTAGACTAGAGACACAACAGTGTTGTAGGGGAGCTCCACCAGCAGAGGGCACTGTTGTATATATCCCTCTCTATAGTTATAATTTATTAATCAATTAGTAACATACAACTTCATCTCCCGACAGAACCCCCTACCATGATAATAACTGTTCAAACTAAAGGCAATACGGGGCACTCAACCACTTTGATGAATAGCGCGATCATTATAATAATAGGAATAACTCTCTCAGGACAGAGTGGGTGGCTCTTAAAAGAGCCTTTGGGTTAATAGTCAGTGAACAGCGTAGTTTACTTGGAGCTAGTGTACTTGGTCACAGCCTTGGTTCCCTCAGACACAGCGTGCTTCGCCAGCTCACCGGGCAGCAGCAGACGCACAGCGGTCTGGATCTCCCTGGAGGTGATGGTGCGACGCTTGTTGTAGAGAGCCAGGCGCGAGGCTTCTCCAGCGATGCGCTCGAAGATGTCGTTAACGAAGGAGTTCATGATCCCCATGGCCTTGGAGGAAACGCCGGTGTCGGGATGAACCTGCTTCAGGACTTTGTAAATGTAGATGGCATAACTCTCCTTCCTGGACTTTCTGCGCGTCTTGCCTCAACCATTGCCGGGCCAGAGCCGGTTTATCTTTGGCGAGCCCGAGTCGGCTCCGCCCCGGCAACCATTGCCGGGCCAGAGCCGGTTTATCTTTGGCGAGCGCGAGTCGGCTCCGCCCCGGCAACCATTGCCGGGCCAGAGCCGGTTTATCTTTGGCGAGCGCGAGTCGGCTCTGCCCCGGCAACCATTACCGCGCCAGATCCGGCTCATCGTTGGCGTGCCGTGCCGGACATATGCCGAGTGTGCCGACCGGTAGCCGGAATTGGGCCGAGTATGCTGGCCACCTGGGAAGCTGGCGAAGCACGCTGTGTCTGAGGGAACCAAGGCTGTGACCAAGTACACTAGCTCCAAGTAAACTACGCTGTTCACTGACTATTAACCCAAAGGCTCTTTTAAGAGCCACCCACTCTGTCCTGAGAGAGTTATTATTCCTATTATTATAATGATCGCGCTATTCATCAAAGTGGTTGAGTGCCCCGTATTGCCTTTAGTTTGAACAGTTATTATCATGGTAGGGGGTTCTGTCGGGAGATGAAGTTGTATGTTACTAATTGATTAATAAATTATAACTAACTACTAAATAACTAATCATAGTTTGGATGGCTATTAAGTTGCAAATTATATTTACTAGTCAAAATCCTGTGATTTTAGGTTGTTGACAAGTAGCTAGATTGGATAGACTAGCTTAGTACATCACATTTATACAGTCAATTAATATATCATCACCTGCCGTATTAGAACCCTGATCAATAATACATTATTGGACTTTATAATACACATCGATAATGTTGATTTGATCATTTTCAAAGTGGAAATGCTATTCCAAAAATAATACATTCCAGGCTCATTTAATTATAATGAAAAATATGAACTACCCCATAGCCAAACACAGGTCTTATGATTTCCAATAGTCAAGTGCAAATAGTATTCATTATTTGATCATATGAGCTCTATTTCTGTACAATTTACAACCTTGCGTTGTATGTTAAATGCATTATTACAACAACAATAACCTTTTATAACGTTATTGTTGACATCAAACTCCAGCAATCAGAGTCTAAAATCTGACTTCATAAGTAACCCTCAGCAATACTGATCATCTCCGGTCCCCTCTCCCTCCATGTTTAGCAGGATACACAGCCTCCACATCTGGCTGAAAGGTTACTCTGCTCATCAGGCACCCCCTGTGGTTTGGACTTCAACAAATTCACTGATAAACCACACCATGCTCTCTCCACTCATACTGGTAATGCTTCAAATCTAGTCACAATTTCTCTAGATGTGTTTCTGTCATACAACATAAAATCACAGATTAGGGCCTAACTTTTCTGAACAGTATTTACTAATAAGGACACTTTTGATCAAACTGATCAGCAGCTCAATAGTTGCTTTTATGTTTCACAAGGTGCTCTGAATATGCCCTTACAAAAAAAATATTTTCTGTTTTACCATGGTACCAGTCATATAAATTATTTACCATGGTACAGCCATATAGTAAATGTAATGAAACCATTAATAACATGGTTATAACATGGTATAGTCCATTTTAAACCATGATATCAATGGTACATGGCATCATTTGTTATCATAGAAATGCCAGGATACATTTTTGTAAGAGATGTTTCAAAATGGAAATGGGGGACCCTGATGTAAACAAGACAAACGTCTTTCTCTGGTCTGCATCCCCTTAACAATTGTGTGTATTGAGCCGTACTGTATTGTACCCATTCTGCAATCTGTTAAATATTGATTGATTGATTGAACATTTTATTAACAGATTGCAGAATGGGTACAATACAGTACGGCTCAATACACACAATTCCCATTGAAATGCCTATCTCTTCCTCCCTTCTGAGATAATTGTTGAATATATATATGTAACAGGGAAGCCCGTGGGTATGTCCACAGTCACGGAAACAGGTGTGTTGACGAGTGACTGTGGCAGTGCGGGCTAGTAAATTAAACTCACTTCCCCATAACAGGGTTAACAGACGCATAGGTACGGTAGTTAGGAGTGAATTCACTTCTTAGTGCAGCGGCCTGTGTCGTCGCCCGCGGACGCGGGAGCCCCCTGTTCGACTCCCCCTCGGGACATTCTCATTTAACATCAAACACAACGCAGACCAATATGAGCCGTCACATATAGATACACAAATGTTCTAGAATGTTTGGTTATGACATCATACTGTGACATCACAAATGTTCTAGAATGTTTGATTATGACATCGTGCTGTGACATCACAAATGTTCTAGAATGTTTGATTATGACATCATACTGTGACATCACAAATGTTCTAGAATGTTATGACAAAAAAGATGGTTCAATGACTTTATCTAAATCCAATCAATATTACTAATGCCGTTTCAATGTAAGGTTATAAAAATAAACATATAAACATGCATAAATACAATAACCTAAATATATAGCTTTGGCTTCTCTACAGAGAGTAAAGCAGAACAAAATCATGGCTGAAACTCTTCTGCCCTCTACTGGCTAAATGAGAACTTAACTTCTATTAGCTTTACACACGTGCGCCACGACCGACCAATCGTATCGTAGTACTATTTGCATCGACCTCCTACAAATAAGGCAGGAAACCGTAAGCGACCGTCACCATTCGATTCTGATAAGCCGTCGAATATGCCAGCCAAGCGGAGTAGAGCGCCCAAGAAGGGCTCCAAGAAGGGTTCCAAGAAGACCGCTGCCAAGGGAGCCAGAGGCAAGACGCGCAGAAAGTCCAGGAAGGAGAGTTATGCCATCTACATTTACAAAGTCCTGAAGCAGGTTCATCCCGACACCGGCGTTTCCTCCAAGGCCATGGGGATCATGAACTCCTTCGTTAACGACATCTTCGAGCGCATCGCTGGAGAAGCCTCGCGCCTGGCTCTCTACAACAAGCGTCGCACCATCACCTCCAGGGAGATCCAGACCGCTGTGCGTCTGCTGCTGCCCGGTGAGCTGGCGAAGCACGCTGTGTCTGAGGGAACCAAGGCTGTGACCAAGTACACTAGCTCCAAGTAAACTACGCTGTTCACTGACTATTAACCCAAAGGCTCTTTTAAGAGCCACCCACTCTGTCCTGAGAGAGTTATTATTCCTATTATTATAATGATCGCGCTATTCATCAAAGTGGTTGAGTGCCCCGTATTGCCTTTAGTTTGAACAGTTATTATCATGGTAGGGGGTTCTGTCGGGAGATGAAGTTGTATGTTACTAATTGATTAATAAATTATAACTAACTACCAAATAACTAATCATAGTTTGGATGGCTATTAAGTTGCAAATTATATTTACTAGTCAAAATCCTGTGATTTTAGGTTGTTGACAAGTAGCTAGATTGGATAGACTAGCTTAGTACATCACATTTATACAGTCAATTAATATATCATCACCTGCCGTATTAGAACCCTGATCAATAATACATTATTGGACTTTATAATACACATCGATAATGTTGATTTGATCATTTTCAAAGTGGAAATGCTATTCCAAAAATAATACATTCCAGGCTCATTTAATTATAATGAAAAATATGAACTACCCCATAGCCAAACACAGGTCTTATGATTTCCAATAGTCAAGTGCAAATAGTATTCATTATTTGATCATATGAGCTCTATTTCTGTACAATTTACAACCTTGCGTTGTATGTTAAATGCATTATTACAACAACAATAACCTTTTATAACGTTATTGTTGACATCAAACTCCAGCAATCAGAGTCTAAAATCTGACTTCATAAGTAACCCTCAGCAATACTGATCATCTCCGGTCCCCTCTCCCTCCATGTTTAGCAGGATACACAGCCTCCACATCTGGCTGAAAGGTTACTCTGCTCATCAGGCATCCCCTGTGGTTTGGACTTCAACAAATGCACTGATAAACCACACCATGCTCTCTCCACTCATAATGGTAATGCTTCAAATCTAGTCACAATTTCTCTAGATGTGTTTCTGTCATACAACATAAAATCACAGATTAGGGCCTAACTTTTCTGAACAGTATTTACTAATAAGGACACTTTTGATCAAACTGATCAGCAGCTCAATAGTTGCTTTTATGTTTCACAAGGTGCTCTGAATATGCCCTTACAAAAAAAATATTTTCTGTTTTACCATGGTACCAGTCATATAAATTATTTACCATGGTACAGCCATATAGTAAATGTAATGGAACCATTAATAACATGGTTATAACATGGTATAGTCCATTTTAAACCATGATATCAATGGTACATGGCATCATTTGTTATCATAGAAATGCCAGGATACATTTTTGTAAGAGATGTTTCAAAATGGAAATGGGGGACCCTGATGTAAACAAGACAAACGTCTTTCTCTGGTCTGCATCCCCTTAACAATTGTGTGTATTGAGCCGTACTGTATTGTACCCATTCTGCAATCTGTTAAATATTGATTGATTGATTGAACATTTTATTAACAGATTGCAGAATGGGTACAATACAGTACGGCTCAATACACACAATTCCCATTGAAATGCCTATCTCTTCCTCCCTTCTGAGATAATTGTTGAATATATATATGTAACAGGGAAGCCCGTGGGTATGTCCACAGTCACGGAAACAGGTGTGTTGACGAGTGACTGTGGCAGTGCGGGCTAGTAAATTAAACTCACTTCCCCATAACAGGGTTAACAGACGCATAGGTACGGTAGTTAGGAGTGAATTCACTTCTTAGTGCAGCGGCCTGTGTCGTCGCCCGCGGACGCGGGAGCCCCCTGTTCGACTCCCCCTCGGGACATTCTCATTTAACATCAAACACAACGCAGACCAATATGATCCGTCACATATAGATACACAAATGTTCTAGAATGTTTGGTTATGACATCATACTGTGACATCACAAATGTTCTAGAATGTTTGATTATGACATCGTGCTGTGACATCACAAATGTTCTAGAATGTTTGATTATGACATCATACTGTGACATCACAAATGTTCTAGAATGTTATGACAAAAAAGATGGTTCAATGACTTTATCTAAATCCAATCAATATTACTAATGCCGTTTCAATGTAAGGTTATAAAAATAAACATATAAACATGCATAAATACAATAACCTAAATATATAGCTTTGGCTTCTCTACAGAGAGTAAAGCAGAACAAAATCATGGCTGAAACTCTTCTGCCCTCTACTGGCTAAATGAGAACTTAACTTCTATTAGCTTTACACACGTGCGCCACGACCGACCAATCGTATCGTAGTACTATTTGCATCGACCTCCTACAAATAAGGCAGGAAACCGTAAGCGACCGTCACCATTCGATTCTGATAAGCCGTCGAATATGCCAGCCAAGCGGAGTAGAGCGCCCAAGAAGGGCTCCAAGAAGGGTTCCAAGAAGACCGCTGCCAAGGGAGCCAGAGGCAAGACGCGCAGAAAGTCCAGGAAGGAGAGTTATGCCATCTACATTTACAAAGTCCTGAAGCAGGTTCATCCCGACACCGGCGTTTCCTCCAAGGCCATGGGGATCATGAACTCCTTCGTTAACGACATCTTCGAGCGCATCGCTGGAGAAGCCTCGCGCCTGGCTTTGATTGATTGATTGAAAAGTTTATTAACAGATTGCAGAATGGGTACAGTACAGTACATCTCAATACATACAATTGTTAAGGGGATGCAGACCAGAGAAAGACTTTCGTCTTGTTTCCACCAGGGTCCCCCATTTTCAATTCATCATAACATATATGACATACATGACATACAGATAGACAGTACTGCTACATCTATACATTTATGACATATCAGATTTGCAAATACAGTACTGTTTGTGATACAAAAGTGTCCAGAAAAGGAGTGTATATACATTTGGCGTAGAAACTGTACAACAAGCGTCGCACCATCACCTCCAGGGAGATCCAGACCGCTGTGCGTCTGCTGCTGCCCGGTGAGCTGGCGAAGCACGCTGTGTCTGAAGGAACCAAGGCTGTGACCAAGTACACTAGCTCCAAGTAAACTACGCTGTTCACTGACTATTAACCCAAAGGCTCTTTTAAGAGCCACCCACTCTGTCCTGAGAGAGTTATTATTCCTATTATTATAATGATCGCGCTATTCATCAAAGTGGTTGAGTGCCCCGTATTGCCTTTAGTTTGAACAGTTATTATCATGGTAGGGGGTTCTGTCGGGAGATGAAGTTGTATGTTACTAATTGATTAATAAATTATAACTAACTACCAAATAACTAATCATAGTTTGGATGGCTATTAAGTTGCAAATTATATTTACTAGTCAAAATCCTGTGATTTTAGGTTGTTGACAAGTAGCTAGATTGGATAGACTAGCTTAGTACATCACATTTATACAGTCAATTAATATATCATCACCTGCCGTATTAGAACCCTGATCAATAATACATTATTGGACTTTATAATACACATCGATAATGTTGATTTGATCATTTTCAAAGTGGAAATGCTATTCCAAAAATAATACATTCCAGGCTCATTTAATTATAATGAAAAATATGAACTACCCCATAGCCAAACACAGGTCTTATGATTTCCAATAGTCAAGTGCAAATAGTATTCATTATTTGATCATATGAGCTCTATTTCTGTACAATTTACAACCTTGCGTTGTATGTTAAATGCATTATTACAACAACAATAACCTTTTATAACGTTATTGTTGACATCAAACTCCAGCAATCAGAGTCTAAAATCTGACTTCATAAGTAACCCTCAGCAATACTGATCATCTCCGGTCCCCTCTCCCTCCATGTTTAGCAGGATACACAGCCTCCACATCTGGCTGAAAGGTTACTCTGCTCATCAGGCATCCCCTGTGGTTTGGACTTCAACAAATGCACTGATAAACCACACCATGCTCTCTCCACTCATAATGGTAATGCTTCAAATCTAGTCACAATTTCTCTAGATGTGTTTCTGTCATACAACATAAAATCACAGATTAGGGCCTAACTTTTCTGAACAGTATTTACTAATAAGGACACTTTTGATCAAACTGATCAGCAGCTCAATAGTTGCTTTTATGTTTCACAAGGTGCTCTGAATATGCCCTTACAAAAAAAATATTTTCTGTTTTACCATGGTACCAGTCATATAAATTATTTACCATGGTACAGCCATATAGTAAATGTAATGGAACCATTAATAACATGGTTATAACATGGTATAGTCCATTTTAAACCATGATATCAATGGTACATGGCATCATTTGTTATCATAGAAATGCCAGGATACATTTTTGTAAGAGATGTTTCAAAATGGAAATGGGGGACCCTGATGTAAACAAGACAAACGTCTTTCTCTGGTCTGCATCCCCTTAACAATTGTGTGTATTGAGCCGTACTGTATTGTACCCATTCTGCAATCTGTTAAATATTGATTGATTGATTGAACATTTTATTAACAGATTGCAGAATGGGTACAATACAGTACGGCTCAATACACACAATTCCCATTGAAATGCCTATCTCTTCCTCCCTTCTGAGATAATTGTTGAATATATATATGTAACAGGGAAGCCCGTGGGTATGTCCACAGTCACGGAAACAGGTGTGTTGACGAGTGACTGTGGCAGTGCGGGCTAGTAAATTAAACTCACTTCCCCATAACAGGGTTAACAGACGCATAGGTACGGTAGTTAGGAGTGAATTCACTTCTTAGTGCAGCGGCCTGTGTCGTCGCCCGCGGACGCGGGAGCCCCCTGTTCGACTCCCCCTCGGGACATTCTCATTTAACATCAAACACAACGCAGACCAATATGATCCGTCACATATAGATACACAAATGTTCTAGAATGTTTGGTTATGACATCATACTGTGACATCACAAATGTTCTAGAATGTTTGATTATGACATCGTGCTGTGACATCACAAATGTTCTAGAATGTTTGATTATGACATCATACTGTGACATCACAAATGTTCTAGAATGTTATGACAAAAAAGATGGTTCAATGACTTTATCTAAATCCAATCAATATTACTAATGCCGTTTCAATGTAAGGTTATAAAAATAAACATATAAACATGCATAAATACAATAACCTAAATATATAGCTTTGGCTTCTCTACAGAGAGTAAAGCAGAACAAAATCATGGCTGAAACTCTTCTGCCCTCTACTGGCTAAATGAGAACTTAACTTCTATTAGCTTTACACACGTGCGCCACGACCGACCAATCGTATCGTAGTACTATTTGCATCGACCTCCTACAAATAAGGCAGGAAACCGTAAGCGACCGTCACCATTCGATTCTGATAAGCCGTCGAATATGCCAGCCAAGCGGAGTAGAGCGCCCAAGAAGGGCTCCAAGAAGGGTTCCAAGAAGACCGCTGCCAAGGGAGCCAGAGGCAAGACGCGCAGAAAGTCCAGGAAGGAGAGTTATGCCATCTACATTTACAAAGTCCTGAAGCAGGTTCATCCCGACACCGGCGTTTCCTCCAAGGCCATGGGGATCATGAACTCCTTCGTTAACGACATCTTCGAGCGCATCGCTGGAGAAGCCTCGCGCCTGGCTCTCTACAACAAGCGTCGCACCATCACCTCCAGGGAGATCCAGACCGCTGTGCGTCTGCTGCTGCCCGGTGAGCTGGCGAAGCACGCTGTGTCTGAAGGAACCAAGGCTGTGACCAAGTACACTAGCTCCAAGTAAACTACGCTGTTCACTGACTATTAACCCAAAGGCTCTTTTAAGAGCCACCCACTCTGTCCTGAGAGTTATTATTCCTATTATTATAATGATCGCGCTATTCATCAAAGTGGTTGAGTGCCCCGTATTGCCTTTAGTTTGAACAGTTATTATCATGGTAGGGGGTTCTGTCGGGAGATGAAGTTGTATGTTACTAATTGATTAATAAATTATAACTAACTACCAAATAACTAATCATAGTTTGGATGGCTATTAAGTTGCAAATTATATTTACTAGTCAAAATCCTGTGATTTTAGGTTGTTGACAAGTAGCTAGATTGGATAGACTAGCTTAGTACATCACATTTATACAGTCAATTAATATATCATCACCTGCCGTATTAGAACCCTGATCAATAATACATTATTGGACTTTATAATACACATCGATAATGTTGATTTTATCATTTTCAAAGTGGAAATGCTATTCCAAAAATAATACATTCCAGGCTCATTTAATTATAATGAAAAATATGAACTACCCCATAGCCAAACACAGGTCTTATGATTTCCAATAGTCAAGTGCAAATAGTATTCATTATTTGATCATATGAGCTCTATTTCTGTACAATTTACAACCTTGCGTTGTATGTTAAATGCATTATTACAACAACAATAACCTTTTATAACGTTATTGTTGACATCAAACTCCAGCAATCAGTCTAAAATCTGACTTCATAAGTAACCCTCAGCAATACTGATCATCTCCGGTCCCCTCTCCCTCCATGTTTAGCAGGATACACAGCCTCCACATCTGGCTGAAAGGTTACTCTGCTCATCAGGCATCCCCTGTGGTTTGGACTTCAACAAATTCACTGATAAACCACACCATGCTCTCTCCACTCATAATGGTAATGCTTCAAATCTAGTCACAATTTCTCTAGATGTGTTTCTGTCATACAACATAAAATCACAGATTAGGGCCTAACTTTTCTGAACAGTATTTACTAATAAGGACACTTTTGATCAAACTGATCAGCAGCTCAATAGTTGCTTTTATGTTTCACAAGGTGCTCTGAATATGCCCTTACAAAAAAAATATTTTCTGTTTTACCATGGTACCAGTCATATAAATTATTTACCATGGTACAGCCATATAGTAAATGTAATGGAACCATTAATAACATGGTTATAACATGGTATAGTACATTTTAAACCATGATATCAATGGTACATGGCATCATTTGTTATCATAGAAATGCCAGGATACATTTTTGTAAGAGATGTTTCAAAATGGAAATGGGGGACCCTGATGTAAACAAGACAAACGTCTTTCTCTGGTCTGCATCCCCTTAACAATTGTGTGTATTGAGCCGTACTGTATTGTACCCATTCTGCAATCTGTTAAATATTGATTGATTGATTGAACATTTTATTAACAGATTGCAGAATGGGTACAATACAGTACGGCTCAATACACACAATTCCCATTGAAATGCCTATCTCTTCCTCCCTTCTGAGATAATTGTTGAATATATATATGTAACGGGGAAGCCCGTGGGTATGTCCACAGTCACGGAAACAGGTGTGTTGACGAGTGACTGTGGCAGTGCGGGCTAGTAAATTAAACTCACTTCCCCATAACAGGGTTAACAGACGCATAGGTACGGTAGTTAGGAGTGAATTCACTTCTTAGTGCAGCGGCCTGTGTCGTCGCCCGCGGACGCGGGAGCCCCCTGTTCGACTCCCCCTCGGGACATTCTCATTTAACATCAAACACAACGCAGACCAATATGATCCGTCACATATAGATACACAAATGTTCTAGAATGTTTGGTTATGACATCATACTGTGACATCACAAATGTTCTAGAATGTTTGATTATGACATCGTGCTGTGACATCACAAATGTTCTAGAATGTTTGATTATGACATCATACTGTGACATCACAAATGTTCTAGAATGTTATGACAAAAAAGATGGTTCAATGACTTTATCTAAATCCAATCAATATTACTAATGCCGTTTCAATGTAAGGTTATAAAAATAAACATATAAACATGCATAAATACAATAACCTAAATATATAGCTTTGGCTTCTCTACAGAGAGTAAAGCAGAACAAAATCATGGCTGAAACTCTTCTGCCCTCTACTGGCTAAATGAGAACTTAACTTCTATTAGCTTTACACACGTGCGCCACGACCGACCAATCGTATCGTAGTACTATTTGCATCGACCTCCTACAAATAAGGCAGGAAACCGTAAGCGACCGTCACCATTCGATTCTGATAAGCCGTCGAATATGCCAGCCAAGCGGAGTAGAGCGCCCAAGAAGGGCTCCAAGAAGGGTTCCAAGAAGACCGCTGCCAAGGGAGCCAGAGGCAAGACGCGCAGAAAGTCCAGGAAGGAGAGTTATGCCATCTACATTTACAAAGTCCTGAAGCAGGTTCATCCCGACACCGGCGTTTCCTCCAAGGCCATGGGGATCATGAACTCCTTCGTTAACGACATCTTCGAGCGCATCGCTGGAGAAGCCTCGCGCCTGGCTCTCTACAACAAGCGTCGCACCATCACCTCCAGGGAGATCCAGACCGCTGTGCGTCTGCTGCTGCCCGGTGAGCTGGCGAAGCACGCTGTGTCTGAAGGAACCAAGGCTGTGACCAAGTACACTAGCTCCAAGTAAACTACGCTGTTCACTGACTATTAACCCAAAGGCTCTTTTAAGAGCCACCCACTCTGTCCTGAGAGAGTTATTATTCCTATTATTATAATGATCGCGCTATTCATCAAAGTGGTTGAGTGCCCCGTATTGCCTTTAGTTTGAACAGTTATTATCATGGTAGGGGGTTCTGTCGGGAGATGAAGTTGTATGTTACTAATTGATTAATAAATTATAACTAACTACCAAATAACTAATCATAGTTTGGATGGCTATTAAGTTGCAAATTATATTTACTAGTCAAAATCCTGTGATTTTAGGTTGTTGACAAGTAGCTAGATTGGATAGACTAGCTTAGTACATCACATTTATACAGTCAATTAATATATCATCACCTGCCGTATTAGAACCCTGATCAATAATACATTATTGGACTTTATAATACACATCGATAATGTTGATTTTATCATTTTCAAAGTGGAAATGCTATTCCAAAAATAATACATTCCAGGCTCATTTAATTATAATGAAAAATATGAACTACCCCATAGCCAAACACAGGTCTTATGATTTCCAATAGTCAAGTGCAAATAGTATTCATTATTTGATCATATGAGCTCTATTTCTGTACAATTTACAACCTTGCGTTGTATGTTAAATGCATTATTACAACAACAATAACCTTTTATAACGTTATTGTTGACATCAAACTCCAGCAATCAGAGTCTAAAATCTGACTTCATAAGTAACCCTCAGCAATACTGATCATCTCCGGTCCCCTCTCCCTCCATGTTTAGCAGGATACACAGCCTCCACATCTGGCTGAAAGGTTACTCTGCTCATCAGGCATCCCCTGTGGTTTGGACTTCAACAAATTCACTGATAAACCACACCATGCTCTCTCCACTCATAATGGTAATGCTTCAAATCTAGTCACAATTTCTCTAGATGTGTTTCTGTCATACAACATAAAATCACAGATTAGGGCCTAACTTTTCTGAACAGTATTTACTAATAAGGACACTTTTGATCAAACTGATCAGCAGCTCAATAGTTGCTTTTATGTTTCACAAGGTGCTCTGAATATGCCCTTACAAAAAAATATTTTCTGTTTTACCATGGTACCAGTCATATAAATTATTTACCATGGTACAGCCATATAGTAAATGTAATGGAACCATTAATAACATGGTTATAACATGGTATAGTCAATTTTAAACCATGATATCAATGGTACATGGCATCATTTGTTATCATAGAAATGCCAGGATACATTTTTGTAAGAGATGTTTCAAAATGGAAATGGGGGACCCTGATGTAAACAAGACAAACGTCTTTCTCTGGTCTGCATCCCCTTAACAATTGTGTGTATTGAGCCGTACTGTATTGTACCCATTCTGCAATCTGTTAAATATTGATTGATTGAACATTTTATTAACAGATTGCAGAATGGGTACAATACAGTACGGCTCAATACACACAATTCCCATTGAAATGCCTATCTCTTCCTCCCTTCTGAGATAATTGTTGAATATATATATGTAACGGGGAAGCCCGTGGGTATGTCCACAGTCACGGAAACAGGTGTGTTGACGAGTGACTGTGGCAGTGCGGGCTAGTAAATTAAACTCACTTCCCCATAACAGGGTTAACAGACGCATAGGTACGGTAGTTAGGAGTGAATTCACTTCTTAGTGCAGCGGCCTGTGTCGTCGCCCGCGGACGCGGGAGCCCCCTGTTCGACTCCCCCTCGGGACATTCTAATTTAACATCAAACACAACGCAGACCAATATGATCCGTCACATATAGATACACAAATGTTCTAGAATGTTTGGTTATGACATCATACTGTGACATCACAAATGTTCTAGAATGTTTGATTATGACATCGTACTGTGACGTCACAAATGTTCTAGAATGTTTGATTATGACATCATACTGTGACATCACAAATGTTCTAGAATGTTATGACAAAAAAGATGGTTCAATGACTTTATCTAAATCCAATCAATATTACTAATGCCGTTTCAATGTAAGGTTATAAAAATAAACATATAAACATGCATAAATACAATAACCTAAATATATAGCTTTGGCTTCTCTACAGAGAGTAAAGCAGAACAAAATCATGGCTGAAACTCTTCTGCCCTCTACTGGCTAAATGAGAACTTAACTTCTATTAGCTTTACACACGTGCGCCACGACCGACCAATCGTATCGTAGTACTATTTGCATCGACCTCCTACAAATAAGGCAGGAAACCGTAAGCGACCGTCACCATTCGATTCTGATAAGCCGTCGAATATGCCGGCCAAGCGAGCGCCCAGGAAGGGCTCCAAGAAGGGTTCCAAGAAGACCGCTGCCAAGGGAGGCAGAGGCAAGACGCGCAGAAAGTCCAGGAAGGAGAGTTATGCCATCTACATTTACAAAGTCCTGAAGCAGGTTCATCCCGACACCGGCGTTTCCTCCAAGGCCATGGGGATCATGAACTCCTTCGTTAACGACATCTTCGAGCGCATCGCTGGAGAAGCCTCGCGCCTGGCTCTCTACAACAAGCGTCGCACCATCACCTCCAGGGAGATCCAGACCGCTGTGCGTCTGCTGCTGCCCGGTGAGCTGGCGAAGCACGCTGTGTCTGAGGGAACCAAGGCTGTGACCAAGTACACAAGCTCCAAGTAAACTACGCTGTTCACTGACTATTAACCCAAAGGCTCTTTTAAGAGCCACCCACTCTGTCCTGAGAGAGTTATTATTCCTATTATTATAATGATCGCGCTATTCATCAAAGTGGTTAGAGTGCCCCGTATTGCCTTTAGTTTGAACAGTTATTATCATGGTAGGGGGTTCTGTCGGGAGATGAAGTTGTATGTTACTAATTGATTAATAAATTATAACTAACTACCAAATAACTAATCATAGTTTGGATGGCTATTAAGTTGCAAATTATATTTACTAGTCAAAATCCTGTGATTTTAGGTTGTTGACAAGTAGCTAGATTGGATAGACTAGCTTAGTACATCACATTTATACAGTCAATTAATATATCATCACCTGCCGTATTAGAACCCTGATCAATAATACATTATTGGACTTTATAATACACATCGATAATGTTGATTTTATCATTTTCAAAGTGGAAATGCTATTCCAAAAATAATACATTCCAGGCTCATTTAATTATAATGAAAAATATGAACTACCCCATAGCCAAACACAGGTCTTATGATTTCCAATAGTCAAGTGCAAATAGTATTCATTATTTGATCATATGAGCTCTATTTCTGTACAATTTACAACCTTGCGTTGTATGTTAAATGCATTATTACAACAACAATAACCTTTTATAACGTTATTGTTGACATCAAACTCCAGCAATCAGAGTCTAAAATCTGACTTCATAAGTAACCCTCAGCAATACTGATCATCTCCGGTCCCCTCTCCCTCCATGTTTAGCAGGATACACAGCCTCCACATCT
Organism: Notolepis coatsorum; assembly: GCF_963971535.1. Classification (NCBI taxonomy): domain Eukaryota; kingdom Metazoa; phylum Chordata; class Actinopteri; order Aulopiformes; family Paralepididae; genus Notolepis; species Notolepis coatsorum. The sequence goes on along the minus strand of NC_140170.1, from coordinate 179,301,685 downwards.
GGCTGAAAGGTTACTCTGCTCATCAGGCACCCCCTGTGGTTTGGACTTCAACAAATTCACTGATAAACCACACCATGCTCTCTCCACTCATAATGGTAATGCTTCAAATCTAGTCACAATTTCTCTAGATGTGTTTCTGTCATACAACATAAAATCACAGATTAGGGCCTAACTTTTCTGAACAGTATTTACTAATAAGGACACTTTTGATCAAACTGATCAGCAGCTCAATAGTTGCTTTTATGTTTCACAAGGTGCTCTGAATATGCCCTTACAAAAAAAATATTTTCTGTTTTACCATGGTACCAGTCATATAAATTATTTACCATGGTACAGCCATATAGTAAATGTAATGGAACCATTAATAACATGGTTATAACATGGTATAGTCAATTTTAAACCATGATATCAATGGTACATGGCATCATTTGTTATCATAGAAATGCCAGGATACATTTTTGTAAGAGATGTTTCAAAATGGAAATGGGGGACCCTGATGTAAACAAGACAAACGTCTTTCTCTGGTCTGCATCCCCTTAACAATTGTGTGTATTGAGCCGTACTGTATTGTACCCATTCTGCAATCTGTTAAATATTGATTGATTGATTGAACATTTTATTAACAGATTGCAGAATGGGTACAATACAGTACGGCTCAATACACACAATTCCCATTGAAATGCCTATCTCTTCCTCCCTTCTGAGATAATTGTTGAATATATATATGTAACGGGGAAGCCTGTGGGTATGTCCACAGTCACGGAAACAGGTGTGTTGACGAGTGACTGTGGCAGTGCGGGCTAGTAAATTAAACTCACTTCCCCATAACAGGGTTAACAGACGCATAGGTACGGTAGTTAGGAGTGAATTCACTTCTTAGTGCAGCGGCCTGTGTCGTCGCCCGCGGACGCGGGAGCCCCCTGTTCGACTCCCCCTCGGGACATTCTCATTTAACATCAAACACAACGCAGACCAATATGATCCGTCACATAATAGATACACAAATGTTCTAGAATGTTTGGTTATGACATCATACTGTGACATCACAAATGTTCTAGAATGTTTGATTATGACATCGTGCTGTGACATCACAAATGTTCTAGAATGTTTGATTATGACATCATACTGTGACATCACAAATGTTCTAGAATGTTATGACAAAAAAGATGGTTCAATGACTTTATCTAAATCCAATCAATATTACTAATGCCGTTTCAATGTAAGGTTATAAAAATAAACATATAAACATGCATAAATACAATAACCTAAATATATAGCTTTGGCTTCTCTACAGAGAGTAAAGCAGAACAAAATCATGGCTGAAACTCTTCTCCCCTCTACTGGCTAAATGAGAACTTAACTTCTATTAGCTTTACACACGTGCGCCACGACCGACCAATCGTATCGTAGTACTATTTGCATCGACCTCCTACAAATAAGGCAGGAAACCGTAAGCGACCGTCACCATTCGATTCTGATAAGCCGTCGAATATGCCAGCCAAGCGGAGTAGAGCGCCCAAGAAGGGCTCCAAGAAGGGTTCCAAGAAGACCGCTGCCAAGGGAGCCAGAGGCAAGACGCGCAGAAAGTCCAGGAAGGAGAGTTATGCCATCTACATTTACAAAGTCCTGAAGCAGGTTCATCCCGACACCGGCGTTTCCTCCAAGGCCATGGGGATCATGAACTCCTTCGTTAACGACATCTTCGAGCGCATCGCTGGAGAAGCCTCGCGCCTGGCTCTCTACAACAAGCGTCGCACCATCACCTCCAGGGAGATCCAGACCGCTGTGCGTCTGCTGCTGCCCGGTGAGCTGGCGAAGCACGCTGTGTCTGAGGGAACCAAGGCTGTGACCAAGTACACAAGCTCCAAGTAAACTACGCTGTTCACTGACTATTAACCCAAAGGCTCTTTTAAGAGCCACCCACTCTGTCCTGAGAGAGTTATTATTCCTATTATTATAATGATCGCGCTATTCATCAAAGTGGTTGAGTGCCCCGTATTGCCTTTAGTTTGAACAGTTATTATCATGGTAGGGGGTTCTGTCGGGAGATGAAGTTGTATGTTACTAATTGATTAATAAATTATAACTAACTACCAAATAACTAATCATAGTTTGGATGGCTATTAAGTTGCAAATTATATTTACTAGTCAAAATCCTGTGATTTTAGGTTGTTGACAAGTAGCTAGATTGGATAGACTAGCTTAGTACATCACATTTATACAGTCAATTAATATATCATCACCTGCCGTATTAGAACCCTGATCAATAATACATTATTGGACTTTATAATACACATCGATAATGTTGATTTTATCATTTTCAAAGTGGAAATGCTATTCCAAAAATAATACATTCCAGGCTCATTTAATTATAATGAAAAATATGAACTACCCCATAGCCAAACACAGGTCTTATGATTTCCAATAGTCAAGTGCAAATAGTATTCATTATTTGATCATATGAGCTCTATTTCTGTACAATTTACAACCTTGCGTTGTATGTTAAATGCATTATTACAACAACAATAACCTTTTATAACGTTATTGTTGACATCAAACTCCAGCAATCAGAGTCTAAAATCTGACTTCATAAGTAACCCTCAGCAATACTGATCATCTCCGGTCCCCTCTCCCTCCATGTTTAGCAGGATACACAGCCTCCACATCTGGCTGAAAGGTTACTCTGCTCATCAGGCATCCCCTGTGGTTTGGACTTCAACAAATTCACTGATAAACCACACCATGCTCTCTCCACTCATAATGGTAATGCTTCAAATCTAGTCACAATTTCTCTAGATGTGTTTCTGTCATACAACATAAAATCACAGATTAGGGCCTAACTTTTCTGAACAGTATTTACTAATAAGGACACTTTTGATCAAACTGATCAGCAGCTCAATAGTTGCTTTTATGTTTCACAAGGTGCTCTGAATATGCCCTTACAAAAAAAATATTTTCTGTTTTACCATGGTACCAGTCATATAAATTATTTACCATGGTACAGCCATATAGTAAATGTAATGGAACCATTAATAACATGGTTATAACATGGTATAGTCAATTTTAAACCATGATATCAATGGTACATGGCATCATTTGTTATCATAGAAATGCCAGGATACATTTTTGTAAGAGATGTTTCAAAATGGAAATGGGGGACCCTGATGTAAACAAGACAAACGTCTTTCTCTGGTCTGCATCCCCTTAACAATTGTGTGTATTGAGCCGTACTGTATTGTACCCATTCTGCAATCTGTTAAATATTGATTGATTGATTGAACATTTTATTAACAGATTGCAGAATGGGTACAATACAGTACGGCTCAATACACACAATTCCCATTGAAATGCCTATCTCTTCCTCCCTTCTGAGATAATTGTTGAATATATATATGTAACGGGGAAGCCCGTGGGTATGTCCACAGTCACGGAAACAGGTGTGTTGACGAGTGACTGTGGCAGTGCGGGCTAGTAAATTAAACTCACTTCCCCATAACAGGGTTAACAGACGCATACAATGCTTTATTGGCATCGCTGTCAAAATCAATAATACAGTTTTATGGTTTACAGCATATACAATGTATTTAGAATAATAATACATATCAAAACCATAGTATTTGTAGTAGTAGTAGCCTAGCAGTGTAGTCCCCAGCTTAATTAATAACTGTCAACTGTCAAACTGATGGTTCACATGGCGTTTATTGGGCCTCATTCACCAATACTCTCTTATATATTTTTCTTATATTTTTTCTTAACCGTCTGTTAAGAGAACAATTCAAAAAGTCATCAACCTGTTCTTAACATCCAAATCTGTTCTTACCCAGGTGTGTTGAATGATGAATCCAACTCATTCTTAAACTGAAATGCGTGTTCACGCTCAATTAATTTGCATACAGACACGCCCCGCCAGCTCCTTATAAGGCGAACGAGGCGTGTGCAAAATAGCAGAGGTTCATTCAACAGGAAGCGATTTGCGACTGATCTCAAAATGAGATTAGATAACAGCACAAGTACAATACACCATCCAACCAGAGTGGATGAATAAATGCTTGATAAATAAATAAACGGCTTAGCGAGGCAGCCTCATACACACACACGTACTGTATATGCAAAATTATTCGTTCCAGCAAAATAGGCTTTGTCAATACTGAACGACTGCGCACTTGTCAAGAGCCAATCGTGCAGTAGGTTGGGGAATACCAAACCTGTCATCTATCTTTGAAAGGTCCCTGTGGCTAAAAACCCTGAGTGAATGAATGAATGAAAACTTTATTTAACAGATTGCAGAATGGGTACAATACAGTACGGCTCAATACATACAATTGTTAAGGGGATGCAGACCTGAGAAAGACATTTGTCTTGTTTCCATCAGGGTCCCCCATTTTCAATTCATATAGACATTTATGACATACACAACATACATGACATTTATGGCATAGGGACATATAGGTATTTAGTACTGATACATTTGTGACATAAGCGGTATTCAAATATACAGTACTGTTACCCCTAGATCCTGACAGAGTATATACATATGATGGGGAGGGGACTGTACATTAGGAGGGGGTGGGTGGGTGGGAGAGAAATATACATACGGCGGGGAGGGAATATATACATGCGGTGGGGAGGAGACTGTCTATTAGGAGGTGGTGGGGGTTTTGGGCATTTACGGTGGCCAGTTTCGAATTGCAGCCTCCCGTAGGTGCTCTTTAAGAGCGGTTTTGAATGTGGGCAGGGATTCACATTCCTTTACAGCTTTGGGTAGGGCGTTCCACATTGTTGTGGCATAATTGCGAAACGTGTTTAGTCCCTTGTTTGAGCCGAATCTGGGTTTAACATGATTTGTTGAGCTTCCTCTGGTGTAGTGGTTGTGGTATTCACTGACCTTTGGGAAGTATTTTGACATGTACATGGGCACCCCGGTCCCATGAGTGCTCCTGCCAGAGTCTTCAGGGTATTCTTGTTTACCAGAGAGGAGATCCGGTACAAGAATCTAGTTCATTGGTTGACTTTTTTTATTACATTGGATGCCATTTTGTCACAGGAAAGATTTGCCTCTAGGATGGAACCCAGGTAGGTAATTTCGTCTTTCCTTGTGACAATATTGTCACCCACTGTAACTGAGAAGCCGTTGGTCTTGCTGAGTTTGTTATTTGAACCGAAGAGAATGGACTCTGTTTTGCCCATGTGTAATGATAGTTTGTTATCAGCGAGCCATATGCAGATTTTGCCTACTTCCGAGCTGAGGGTTTTTTCAACCTGCAACTTGTTCTTGTCAGAGACCAGCAGGGCTGAGTCGTCCGCAAACAGGAACAAGTTGCAGTCACAGGCTGACGACATGTCATTTGCATAAATTAGGAAGAGTAGCGGTCCTAGTATGCTTCCTTGTGGAACACCACAGCTCACTGTGAGGGGGGGGGGATAGAGTACCGTGAGTGCGCTCGGAACTTGTAGGTGTGGAGGCACAGGATTTGACCGGCGTGTGTTGTGTCTGAGTTGAGGCTCCAGAGTATTGCATACATCTAAAAGGACCACTCTTGGCAATCTGAAACGGTTAAGCCACTCATCTGGCTCTGCAAATAGATCTAGAGTCTGAATCTCGCCGCATAAAAGCCTGGCTGTCAGTGCGCATAGTCCAGTGCGTGCTCCAAGTCAGACTGAATGGCGCATAAGCTTTGTGTTTGGAAAGAGTCTCTCTCTCTCTCTCTCTCTCTCTCTCTCTCTACCAAATCCATTCTGAGACAACAGAACGCAGTGCGCGCGACGTGGGTCAAAGTCAGTTGTTTATTTCTTTATTCTTACTGTTTGCATACGAGGTGGTCCGCAAATGTTCTTGATAACAATCAAGTGGTCCGCATAAACAAGAAGTTTGGGAACCACTGATCTAGGTAGGATCTCTAAATATGCGTTCTATGCGTACGGCCTGAGCGGCCAGAGCGGCCAGAGCATCTAACTGTTTTAACAGCAATATATAATTTCAGAAGAAGAACGCATGCAATAAGTTATAATAATAATAATAATTGAAAAGTTCCGGGTTTTTAAAGTCATATTTGGGGGCAATTGACCAATAGAGTGTTTGCATCGACATGGTTTGGTCAGTACATGTGCGACAGTGCGGCCATTGTGGAGATACATGGGATTTAAACATCAGAATGGATTGCAGGTTGAATGTTAGATTTAAGTAGATTTTTAGGATGTCTAAACCACAGGAAAGCGTGTGGAAGCTGCTAGAACCTACAGATGAGGACTTAGTCGGACAGGAAAGGGCGCAATATTCTGATAAACTCAGACTAATACGAGCTGGCTCCTTCGTCTTGGAGTTACGACCCGACAATTCTGCCTTCTGTTGCCTATCTCGACATAGTGAACTACCTAATTTTTTCACCAAGCCCATACACAGATGAAGACCTTAAATCTTAAAAAGGTTTGGATGCCTACAACCAGATGGTGTGTGGATGGGTGAGCGAGGCACAGTATCAGCTCATCGATGACATGTCACATGTGTATTGTGAAAGCTGAAAGCTGATCGGTACTTTGGTAGTTTGTTCAGACAGGAGAGGAGAGGGGGTATTCGCCTCCTTTTTTTGCACTCTTCTCCCTGATTTGTAATAGCTTTTGACAATCTGAAGTAATCCAAATGCTTTTCCCGGTCCGACCGATTAGTACAGCCAAAAACACTGCAATAATTGACCATTTTGAGCAACAATGACCAGGAACAGTTGCGAGTTCGGTTGCGTTGTATCAATTTAGTATATCCAAAATGGCCGACTTCCGGTTTGATGACGCGCCGTGAAAGCACTCTATGGTAGGCTTTTTAAATCGTTCTCATCTGGGTAAGAGTTTCTTATCTGGGTAAGAGTGCTTAGACAGCATCAACCTTTGGATGGGGGGTGGGGGGGGGGGGGGGGGGGGGCGTAGAGGAGGAAAGTGCTGGTCTTGGTGTCAGTGGAGCGGAAAACACTCACCACTCCTGACCCCAGGGAGAGAGAGAGAGAGAGACACACACAGGGAGAGAGAGAGACACACACAGGGAGAGAGAGAGAGACACACACAGGGAGAGAAAGAGAGACACACAGAGATATACAGAGAGAGAGAGAGAGAGAGAGACACACACACAGGGAGAGAGAGAGACACAGAGAGAGAAAGAGAGAGAAAGAGAGAGAGAGACTGTTACAGATTAATTATAATATATTAGTTATATATTAGTTGTTTAAATGTTGATTGAATGGATGGTATATCAACACTTTAGCAATATTGTTTCTAAGCATTCATGATAATAACGTGTTTTAATTGAATTGAGAAACTAAAGAGAAACAGAGAGGCGGGGGGGGGGGGGGGGTTGTGTCTGTTTGACCCGCAGCCAAGTCTCTTTTCTTCCTCTCTCCTCCCCTCTTCTTCCTCTCCTCTTTCTTTCCTCTGATGGAGGGGTGGATAGAGGGAAGCACTTATAGTGTGGTCTTCCTGTCCCTCAGTCAGACAGAGTTGCTCCGCTCAGGAGAGAGAGGCAGAGAACACAGCAGCAGTAAGATATACAAATAAAACAAATCTCCTTTAGAAATGATAGTATACCAGGATTAGGATTTCCTTCTTTGAAGCCAGTCGTCATGTGGATAAGTATTCAGTATTAAGTATTGAGTATTGACTAGTGCATATTGCATATTAGCCTACATATTGAGTATTAAGTGTTGAGTTTTGAGTATTGAGTATTAACTATTAAGTAATAAATATTAAGTATTCTGTGACTAAGCATTTTCTTCTATTTTCTTTTGGCAGGTTTTACTTCAAGGAGACAGTGTGTTGTTTAGATAGATTAGAAGGTTTAGTTTAATGACATGTTTGGATAGTAACAGGGAATCATAATTATTATTAGTAGTATTAGAATTATATCAATAATCCTCTTGTTTAATCTGCTTAAGTGATCTGAGGCCACAGGAGAGGACTAGTGACCATGTAGCATCATATTATGGGATAGTATATACTGTAGCAGAGGACAGCTGATACACAGTATCAGTAACATAATAGATATGATGTCAATACTGATTCCAATGTAGTGACTGACTACCTTTCTGATTCTGATTCTTCTGATTCTGATGAGAGTTAAGCGACAGAAAGGAATACTCGGTTAGCGGCAGTAGTAGTGAAGTGTAATATAGTGGGATTAACAGTAATATAGCAGGAATACTACATTGGTTTAGTTTTGTTATCAGTATTAGTAGAATAGTTTAGTTTTGGATGAGGGACAGACAGACGGTATGAAGACATGTACTGACTTTAAACAAAAGAAAGAAAGAGGGATTTAAGATGAAGAGGAAGATGACTTCCATCAGCCGTCTCTGTGTCTTGGTGTCCCTGAGTCTGCTTCCTGTCCAGGGTAACCTGTTCTACTTCTTCTAGGTCTATATGGCTTTAAAGGTGGGGTAGGCAATTTCTGAGAAATAAAGCAAGTGAGTGAGTTTACATGTACAGCAGGAATATAGCAAGTTGTGCATCACTTTTCAAGCCAGGTGCAAACGCAATAAAGGTTTACGACAGATTCCCAGCAGAGGCACCAGCGACTTCTAGCTCCATTTAATATATAATATATGTTATTATATATTTATTATATATTATTATTCATTTCCAAGCGATAAGTGATCATAAATACAACATAGAAATCACACAGCATATTAAATCACAACAATAAGACAACAAGACGAGGGTAGACAAAAGCAAGGGATAACAAATCAAGTAAAACAAAGATCGGCGATGATTCGTGATCAAGGTCGTGATTAGATATCAGATGTTACTGTGTTAAATCATAATTTTGAGTATAAATATGTGCATATATATATAAACATACAAAGATTTTCATTTTCAGTATATGTATTAAATGTGGAATTTTCCAGACCCATAGGGTGCTTATAAAGTACTTGAATTCAACTTTGGAAAAGTGTAGGAACCATGTAGAAGTTTTCTACTGTACATCTCTCTACTCTCTCTCTTATCTTAACCTGTTAAGTCTGTGCTTTTCTTTATCATAAATCGATCAATAGAGACCGTATTAGATCCCCAATACTTTGGCGCACGCCTCACATACCGGCATGTAACTCGAGAACCGCTGAACGGATTTTGTCACCTGAAAGGGCAATTGACAGGCAACAAATAGGACTTTAATTCTATCTATATATTGTATTAAAAGAAATGCACACCTGAGCCGCTAGAGGTCGGCAAAGTGGCGCATCGCGAATCGTCCTCATGAGGGCCCACATGTGGGCCCTTGGATGTTACGAGGTTAATGTTTTTTTTTTTCTTTTTTTGCCAAGAGTAAAGACCATAACCCTATCAAAACAGCAGTCAAAGTGTATATTTTCATTTTTACCAATGTTTTATACGATTTATCGGAAATACGAATTTATCTGAAAAATGCTAATTGTATCTCTTTTATCGTAAAACCGCAAGGAAATTACTAAATCCAGATTCAACCCTGCCATTGGAAAGAGGAGCCGTTTCCCTATCCATAGACGTATGATTTGGCCATAATAAGGTCAAGGTCAAGTTCAAGGTCAAATATGAATTCATAATTAAAATCGATTATCATTTATTACTGTATCTACAGATCCTTCTGTTTAATCATCTTCCCTTTATTCATTTGCTTAGATTTCTTTTACACTTGATCTCAAGAAGGTGCTGAATGAGTTCAGTGAGCGAAATCAGAAGGACCTCAATGTTTTCATGGTGTTATTCACCGGCACAGATGCAAAAATAAATCATAATTTATATTCTCCCTTATTCATTACAATTTACTCAAGCCTAGTAACAGACACAATATTTCTGACACTGGAAATACATACCCCCAAATTGGCCTTGTAGAAGTGGAGCAATCTTCCATTTACATAGGAAACATGTACCTTTAGGCGAGATTTCTGAAAATAGGGCTACAGCTTAACAGGTTAAGTATTATTTACTTGTAATTGTTTTGATGCCTTGTATGTACAGCACTTTGAGCTGCATCCTATGAATGAAAGGTTATATAGATATAAAATAAAAGTGTATTAATATATATGCCGTTTTCAATGAGGAACATGATGGTGGTGGTCGTTTTCCGATGTGACCCTGGGAACACTACTTGGCAGGCCTAAACATCTGCTTGGTTGTTAAGATTCAGGTCACCCTGAGATTTATTTTGTCTGATTACAGACAAAACAGACAGTCAGAGTCCCAGAGACCACATGTTTTTCACAGAACATTTTTTATTTGTTGGTACAGTAGCTGTTGGGATGTATAGATAATATAATCAAATACTGTTTTATTACCAAAATGGTTCCAAAATAATATTGCCTACCTCACCTTATTAGGAAATAAAATATCTTTCTGCAACTGTTGTGGGACATTTTGTATTTGAAATGCCTTAATCAATAAACCCAACTATGGCTTTGTTATAGGATTTATAGTACTGAAGATCGATGTTTAAGAGTTTTAAATGTATTTTGATGCTTTGAATCTTTAATCATCAAAGCAACATGGAGCTGTATTTTAAGTAGACATTATTATTATTCATCATAACATCCCTTTAAAAAGCTGGGTGTAGATACTCATAATTGATGCCTCCTCCATCCTCTCCTCTTATTATCTTCTCTTCATCTCTTGTATTCTCTTCTTCTCTCTTCTATTCTTCTCTTCTATCTTATCTTCTCTTCTTCTCTTCTCATCTCTTCTCTCTTTTCTCCTCTTCTCCTCTCTTCTCTTTTTCTCTTATCTTCTTATCCTCTCTTCTCTTCTTCTCATCTCTCTTCTCTTCTATTGTTTTCTCTTTTCTTCTCTTCTCTTATCTTCTATCCTCTCATCTCTTCTCCTCTCATCTCTTCTATTTTCTTCTCTTATCTCCTTTCTTCTCCTCTCTTCTCTCTTCTTCTCTTTTATTCTCCTCTCTTCTCCTCTCTTCTCGTCTTCTCCTCTCTTCTCTTCTTCTCTCCTCTCTTCTCTCTTCTTCTCGTCTCCTTTCTTCTCCTCTCCTCTCTTCTCTTCTCTTCTCTCTTCTTCTCTTTTCTTCTCTTCTCCTCTTCTCTTATTCTCCTCTCTTCTTCTCTCCTCTCTTCTCTCGTCTCTCTTTTACTCTCTCTTTTCTCCTCTCCACTCCTCCAGTGTGTAGTGTCATTGCAGAGGAGAGGTTGTTAGAAGAGTTGTTTCCCCTCTCCTTCTCTCCACTCCTCCAGTGTGTAGTGTCCTCTCTTCTCTTCTCTCCACTCCTCCAGTGTGTAGTGTCCTCTCTCTTATCTCCACTCCTCCAGTGTGTAGTGTCCTCTCTTCTCTTCTCTCCACTCCTCCAGTGGGTAGTGTCCTCTCTTCTCTTCTCTCCACTCCTCCAGTGTGTAGTGTCCTCTCTCTTATCTCCACTCCTCCAGTGTGTAGTGTCCTCTCTTCTCTTCTCTCCACTCCTCCAGTGGGTAGTGTCCTCTCTTCTCTTCTCTCCACTCCTCCAGTGGGTAGTGTCTTTTCTCTTCTCTTCTCTCCACTCCTCCAGTGTGTAGTGTCCTCTCTCTTCTCTTCTCTTCTCTCCACTCCTCCAGTGTGTAGTGTCCTTGCAGAGGAGAGGTTGTTAGAGAAGTTGTTTCCTCTCTTCTCTTCTCTCCACTCCTCCAGTGTGTAGTGTCCTTGCAGAGGAGAGGTTGTTAGAGAAGTTGTTTCCTCTCTTCTCTTCTCTCCACTCCTCCAGTGTGTAGTGTCCTCTCTTCTCTTCTCTTCTCTCCACTCCTCCAGTGGGTAGTGTCGTTGCAGAGGAGAGGTTGTTAGAGAAGTTGTTTCCTCTCTTCTCTTCTCTCCACTCCTCCAGTGTGTAGTGTCCTTGCAGAGGAGAGGTTGTTAGAGAAGTTGTTTCATGGTTATAACAAGCTGTCTCGGCCGGTCGCCAACATCTCAGAGACGGTCAGAGTCCTCTTCGGTCTGTCCATCGCTCAGCTCGTCGACGTGGTGACAATTTATTCTTACTTTTCACCTCCTTTCCTCTCACAATTATTATTTGATTATTTGCATTGCTTTCATGTAGTCATTTTAGTCACTTACACACTGTCTGTCTGCTCTGTCTGTCTGCTCTGTCTGTCTGCCTGCCTGTCTGCCTGTCTGTCTGTCTGCCTCTGGGCCTGTCTGCCTGTATATCTGTCTGTCCATTTGTCTGCCTATCTGTCTGTCTGTCTGCCTCTGGGCCTGTCTGCCTGTATATCTGTCTGTCCATTTGTCTGCCTGCCTGCATGTCTGTATGTCTGTCTGTCTGTCTGCCTGTCTGTCTGTCTGTCTGTCTGTCTGTCTGTCTGTCTGTCTGTCTGTCTGTCTGTCTGTCTGTCTGTCTGTCTGTCTGTCTGTCTGTCTGTCTGTCTGTCTGTCTGTCTGTATGCTCTGTATGTCTGTTTGTGGGCCTGCCTGCCTGTTTGTCTGTCTGCATGTCTGTCTGTCTGTCTGTCTGTCTGTCTGTCTGTCTGTCTGTCTGTCTGTCTGTCTGTCTGTCTGTCTGTCTGTCTGTCCATCTGTGTGTCCTCAGGATGAGAAGAACCAGATGATGACGACCAATGTGTGGGTCAAACAGGTCAGTTCCTCTGCAAACCTAATATCCTAATATCACTAATATCACTAATACCACTAATATCACCAATATCCTAATATCACTAATATTATTTTACTGTTTTCATATATAATATATGGTTACATGTGTGTTGTTCACCCATCTAGGACAAGTCAAAATACCTGCTGTGAAAAAGATTTAGACGCGCAAATACAACTCACTGTGTGTGTGTGTGTGTGTGTGTGTGTGTGTGTGCGTGCGTGCGTGCGTGTGTGTGTCTGTGTGTGTGTGCGTGCGTGCGTGCGTGTGTGTCTGTGTGTGTGTGTGTGTGTGTACCTACTATGCTACTATGTCTATACTACTATGCACTCAGAGTGAAGCACTTCAGTTCAACACTGCTAGATGATCAGTATCACTTACCCTTAGCCACCAGAGGTGAACCCCTCCTACTGACTTGTTGTACACAATTACAAAAAAGTTACTTTGGATAAAAGCATCAGTTAAATGACTAAATGTAAATGTGTGTGTGTGTGTTCTATTTCCTAGGAGTGGTATGACTACAAACTGCAGTGGGACCCTGATAACTATGGCAACCTGACAACCATACGAATCCCTTCACAGTTCATCTGGAAACCTGACATTGTCCTCTATAACAAGTAGGTTTGACCCCAAACTACCACCTTAACTAACCCTAACTACCACCTTAACTAACTCTAACGACCACCTTAACTGACCCTAACTACCACCTTAACTAACTCTAACTACCACCTTAACTGACCCTAACTATCACATTAACTAACTCTAACTACCACCTTAACTGACCCTAACTACCACCTTAACTAACTCTAACTACCACCTTAACTGACCCTAACTATCACATTAACTAACTCTAACTACCACCTTAACTGACCCTAACTACCACCTTAACTAACTCTAACTACCACCTTAACTGACCCTAACTATCACATTAACTAACTCTAACTACCACCTTAACTGACCCTAACTACTACCTTAACTAACTCTAACTACCACCTTAACTAATCTTAACTACCACCTTAACTAACCATAACTACCACCTTAACTAATCCTAACTACCACCTTAACTAATCCTAACTACCACCTTAACTAATCCTAATTACCACCTTAACTAATCCCAAGTACCACCTTAAACCTTTGATTGCCAAAAACGTAGATCTACGTTTCTGTGTCGTTATTTCTTTTATTCGCTATTTCCATTCATAATTCATCCTGCTATGCTGTAGGACTGTGTGGCACTCTGTCTGAGACCGCAACGGTCCGATACCGCCGTCTAGCGCCTTGCGGCCGCTATTGCACTCCACAATGTGGTTTGTTTTCTCGGCCGAGCTGCGGCGTGGGGGTGGGTTCTAAACACTCCGGCAAAACAAGCGCTTATAGGGATGGCATCGACAAGGGTCCCTGCCTGCCCGTTCATGTGCAATGCTGGATAACGTTGGACACAGGATCGCTGTGGATATTTGGAATGGCGATCAGATAATTGGATTATTCTTTTTGCAGTACATCAGAGACAAGGTAAGGACTATATGCTATCAATCTTGCGTTGATCCGATATATTTTTTTCCCGCGATCGCAGCGTGTGTCTGTAATGTACTGTCTAATGTATGCCGTTGGTGGCGCTCGAAGCATAGAAAAACAATCTCCCCCCCCCCCACCCTTTCGTGCATGCATAATGAAACATAATACCGATAATCTAGCGTTGATTTCAGATCGATTCAATAATCAAGCGAGAAATGGCACGATTTATAATGAAATGCAGTAAAGCGCTGTTTTCCGGAGTTTCCTGGGATTACACAGGATCACTCTAAAACTATATTTACCACGGTATAAAACGGAAATGTATGGATGAAAAAAGTATCTGTTTTTTGCATGTTGACCGGAAGAAACTCAATGACAATCGACGTTGTTATTAGATCCATAGCTATAATATTTAATATAGGTTTAGCACTGCAAAAACCGGCATTTATCCCCATTGAACAGAGCGCTGGCACTCATGGCCCACAGCGCCCCCTGCTGAACGGCACTTGATGTGTTAAAGAATCCTAACCACCACTTTAAGTAACCATATCTACCACCTTAAATAACCCTAACTACCACTGTAACTAAACCTAACTACTACCATAACTAACTCTAACTACCACCTTAACTAACCATAAACTAACCCTAACTACCACATTAACTAACCATAAACTAACCCTAACTGCCACCTTAACTAACCCTAACTGCCACCTTAACTAACCCTAACTGCCACCTTAACTAACCCAAACGACCACATTAACTAACCCAAACTACCACCATAACTAACTTTAACCCTAACTACCACCTTAACTAACCCCAACTGCCACTCTAACTAACCCGAACATGTTTGTACTATGCTACTATATGTATACTACTACCTATACTCGGCTGCCCCTCGCCTGTCGAATGCCCTCCCTGACTACCTCAGAGCACCACAGACCACTGTTTCCTTTAAAAGAGAACTTAAAACATACCTCTTCACGAAAGCCTTCTCTTAGTTTTAACCTTTTTATACATGCCTTGTGTGTTTTATCCCTTTATTTTTGTATGTTTTTATGCTTTGTTTTTTAATTGCCTATGTTTTTAAAGCCTTCGTTTTTACCCTGTAGCACTCTGAGATTTTGTTTCCAAATGTAGAGTGCACTACAAATTGAATGTATTATTATTATTATTATTATTATTATTATTATTATTACTAATATGCGTATGTCTACACTACTATGCACTCAGAGTGTAACACACAAATTCGACACTATTTGATAAACAATATACCCTTAGCTGCCAGTGTTGTACCCCTCCTGCTGATTTGTTGTTCACAATTTGTAAGTTGCTTTGGATAAAAGCGTCAGTTATTCATGTAAATATTCCCCATTCTGCTGCGGATGCCCTGGAACCCCCTCCAGGACCCCTGGAGGTCCTCAGACCCCACTTTGAGAACCACTGAACTAGGGCATAGACAGTTAAAGGGAGACTCGAAAATATTGGGAATTTGCCATCTTTCCCACAGTCAGACGAGAGGATTGATTTCAGTTTCATCTCTGTGTATCAATTTTAGAGTTGTTGCAAGTTGTCTTTCTTCACTTTTGACAGAGCTAGGCTAGCTGCTCCCTTCTGCCTTCCCTCGACGTGAAAAGATCATGTGATGTGGCCAAGCTCTCAAGTCACGTTCGATCATCATCATGTCACAAGAGACAGGTAGCATTAAGGTTGAAAATCTGTGAAGTGGCCCTTTAAGAAGTGAGCTGGTGACCAGTGGGTCTCTGTCTTCTTCTCGTCTCCAGTGCAGACGGGGACTTTGCGGTGACCCACCAGACCAAAGCCCTTCTGTTCCATGACGGGAAGATCCGCTGGGTTCCTCCTGCCATCTACAAGTCCTCCTGCTCCATAGACGTCACCTTCTTCCCCTTCGACCAGCAGAACTGCACCATGAAGGCCAGTAACCATCTTTATTATCACCATGAAGGCCAGTAACCATCTTTATTATCACCATGAAGGCCAGTAACCATCTTTATCATCACCATGAAGGCCAGTAACCATATTTATTATCACCATGAAGGCCAGTAACCATCTTTATTATCACCATGAAGGCCAGTAACCATCTTTATTATCACCATGAAGGCCAGTAACCATCTTTATCATCACCATGAAGGCCAGTAACCATCTTTATTATCACCATGAAGGCCAGTAACCATCTTTATTATCACCATGAAGGCCAGTAACCATCTTTATCATCACCATGAAGGCCAGTAACCATCTTTATCATCACCATGAAGGCCAGTAACCATCTTTATTATCACCATGAAGGCCAGTAACCATCTTTATTATCACCATGAAGGCCAGTAACCATCTTTATCATCACCATGAAGGCCAGTAACCATCTTTATTATCACCATGAAGGCCAGTAACCATCTTTATCATCACCATGAAGGCCAGTAACCATCTTTATCATCACCATGAAGGCCAGTAACCATCTTTATCATCACCATGAAGGCCAGTAACCATCTTTATTATCACCATGAAGGCCAGTAACCATCTTTATTATCACCATGAAGGCCAGTAACCATCTTTATCATCACCATGAAGGCCAGTAACCATCTTTATTATCACCATGAAGACCAGTAACCATCTTTATTATCACCATGAAGGCCAGTAACTAGGGATGTCCCAATCCGATCACGTGATCGGGATCGGGGGCCGATCACGTGATTTTCAGAAGATCGGGATAAAAAAATAAATAAATAAAACAGGATTTTTTTTTTATTTTTTTTTTAGCATTTTTTTTTAATTCAACAAACATGACCATGTTCACGTCTTAAACTCATACTGAGGCCTTAGTTTTGGTTTTAAATTGCATATCATCATTCATTTATTTATTGTCACACAGAGCAGAAGAATTTTGCCAAAACAAACGCATTTCCTTTGATTTAATTATACATCAAATGATTTATGTCAAGGATGAGGGACATCCACTAGTTGCAGAACTTGCAGTCACCTGATTTTTACAGACGATGGCGCCATTGCTCTCATGAAGCAGCAGGTTGGAGGCAGAGTTTTTAGATTACTCCGGTTGCAATGCCTCGCTTGAATGAAGTTCACTTTTCACCTGGATAACGTCAACATTCAGGGTGAATGTAATGTGAGAAATTCGGATGGGAGAAAAAATAATTTATTATTATTATTTATTTTTGTATCGGATCGGGAAAGATCGGTATTGGTAGATACTCAAAATCCCATGATCGGGATCGGATCGGGAGCAAAAAAAAATTATCGGGACATCCCTACCAGTAACCATCTTTATTATCACCATGAAGGCCAGTAACCATCTTTATTATCACCATGAAGGCCAGTAACCATCTTTATATCACCATGAAGGCCAGTAACCATCTTTATTATCACCATGAAGGCCAGTAACCATCTTTATCATCACCATGAAGGCCAGTAACCATCTTTATATCACCATGAAGGCCAGTAACCATCTTTATATCACCATGAAAGCCAGTAACCATCTTTATCATCACCATGAAGGCCAGTAACCATCTTTATTATCACCATGAAGGCCAGTAACCATCTTTATTATCACCATGAAGGCCAGTAACCATCTTTATTATCACCATGAATGTGAGGTTTTGCCCGCTGCTCACCACCTTTTCTCTGTTTCTTTAAGCCTATACTGTTTATTTTCCCTTCTCACTCACTCTTTCTAGCCCCCACCCTCTCGTTCTTTACCCTCAGTGGCCACACCTGTTCGATTATCTATTATCTCTCGCACCTGTGGTGGCAGGCTAATTAGTCCCCCTGTGGGCTTTAAATACCAGGGCGCTTCCCCTCGTTTCGGCTTGGGGTCGTGTTGTATACTTGCCGAGTCATATTCTCTAAACATCTAGACTCTTTCGGGAGATCCTCTGTCTGCCTATGCTGTTCCATTCTCCGGCGTCGAGATGTTTGCTCCAGCCTTCGCCAGCTGTCGCCGTTGCCTGTGGGGGAGACTGGTCTGCGCTCCCTGTACTTCCACGGGAGGCACCCCAGCGTTCCACTGCAGACCCCCGCGCAGCTGTTCGTCCTGACGCACATCCAGACCAGCGCAGACGCTCTCCAGTCCTCAGCGCGCAACGCGCATCTTCCAAGGACGCTCAAGCTTGGCACGCTCTCCAGACCAGCGCGCAACGCGCATCTTCCAGACCCTCGAGCTTGGCACGCTCTCCAGACCTCAGCGCGCAGACGCGCATCTACCAGACCTTCGAGCTTGGCACGCTCTCCAGACCAGCGCAGACGCGCATCTCCTAGACCTTCGAGCTTGGCACGCTCTCCCGACCAGCGCGCAGACGCGCATCTCCTAGACCTTCGAGCTTGGCACGCTCTCCCGACCAGCGCGCAGACGCGCATCTCCTAGACCTTCGAGCTTGGCACGCTCTCCCGACCAGCGCGCAGACGCGCATCTCCTAGACCTTCGAGCTTGGCACGCTCTCCAGACCAGCGCAGACGCGCATCTCCTAGACCTTCGAGCTTGGCACGCTCTCCCGACCAGCGCGCAGACGCGCATCTCCTAGACCTTCGAGCTTGGCACGCTCTCCCGACCAGCGCGCAGACGCGCATCTCCTAGACCTTCGAGCTTGGCACGCTCTCCCGACCAGCGCGCAGACGCGCATCTCCTAGACCTTCGAGCTTGGCACGCTCTCCCGACCAGCGCGCAGACGCGCATCTCCTAGACCTTCGAGCTTGGCACGCTCTCCCGACCAGCGCGCAGACGCGCATCTCCTAGACCTTCGAGCTTGGCACGCTCTCCAGACCAGCACGCAGGAGCGCATCTTCCAGACCTTCGTGCTTGGCACACACCTCCACGCAGACGCACCCCGATGCGTCTCTCGGTTCCGGTGCGCACTCAAGCAGTGGAGCACCACTCTGTCCTCGGCTCGGACAGTCGGCTACCCGGTGGCGACACCCTCGCCACCGCCGCCTGTTCCATCACCACTCTGTCCTCGGCTCGGACAGCCGGCTACCCGGTGGCGACACCCTCGCCACCGCCGCCTGTTCCAGCACCACTCTGTTCTCGGCTCGGACAGCCAGCTACCCGGTGGCGACACCCTCGCCGCCGCTGCTGTTCCTGCACCATTACGCCTGGAGCGGCCCAGATGTTTCCCACCAGTCCCCAGTTCCTCCCTGTCCCCAGCCCGCCTCCGCGGGCCTCAGTCCCTAGTCCTCTGTCCCTAGTCCTCTATCCCTAGTTCTCCTAGTCCCTAGTCCTCTATCCCTAGCTCTCCTAGTCCCTAGTCCTCTGTCCCTAGTTCTCCTTGTCCCTAGTTCTCCTAGTCTCTAGTTCCTCTGTCCCTAGGCGTTCCCTTATACCTTCCCTTAGTGTTCCCTTTTCCTGCCCGCCTCTTAAAGGCACTTTACCTTCCCCTCTTGTGTTATTCCAGTGTTTTGTGTTTTCTCCCTTAAAGGGACAGTGCCCTTTTTCCCTGTTCTCAATAAATTTCTGTTTCTTGGCAAACCATCATACCTGTCTTGTGTTGTGCGATTGGGGTCGGTTACAAACCATAACAATGAAGGCCAGTAACCATCTTTATTTTCACCATGAAGGCCAGTAACATGTCACTTTATTATCAGCATGAAGGCCAGTAACATGTCCTCTTTATTATCAGCATGAAGGCCAGTAAGGATATGAATAATATTATTTATTATTATTATTATTATAGTTTGGCTCGTGGACCTATGACCGTGCCAAGATCGACCTGGTGGCCATGTCAGACCGTGTGGACCAGCTGGACTACTGGGAAAGTGGAGAGTGGGTCATAGTCAGCGCTGAGGGCAGATATAACATTAAGAAGTATGAATGCTGCTACGAGGTAGTATATACACTATATGAATGTTATTATAATCTATCACAATCGATAAGAGAAAAGAACATTACAAGAACATTTCTTGGCAAATGATGTAAATGTAAAATGTGTCCTCTGTGTCCTGCATTGTGATAGGTCTACTCAGACATCACTTACTCATTCCTGATTCGTCGGCTGCCTCTGTTCTACACCATCAACCTGATTGTCCCCTGCCTGCTGATCTCCTTGCTGACGGTGCTGGTGTTCTACCTGCCCTCTGGTGAGGAGCTCAATGCCCCTCACACCTGTTTATACTGTATTATACAATGGCATGCAAATATCATGATTCTGGGCGGTCGGATGGCGTAGCGGAGATTGCGCTCGTCACCAATGCAAGAGGCTGCGGTCTCGACTCCCGGAGTCAGCATTGCCCTGCGGCTTGGGCCGATTGTCATACAAACTCGTTTGGCTGAGTTAGCAGGAGGGAAGTCGAGGGTGGTAATCTGGCGTTGTGGACAGCGATGCCTACAGGTCAGGTCTGGGCGCCTGCTCAGCGAAAGGCAGGAAATGGTGAAGGCAGCGTGACCTCCCACGCGTTACGCTTCACCAATGAGAGTCCTCGCTGCCAGGTGAGAAGAGAGCCACTGGCTGTCTCCACATGTGTCGGAGGAAGCATGTGGTGGACTTCAGGGTTCCCTTGTACTGACCAGTAGGAGGAACATGCGCACAACAAGGAGGGGAGGGGGGGAATTGGCATAACGACTAAATTGGGATGGGGAGAAAAATGGAAAAATCAGGCAGAGAAAAAGAGGATAAAAAAAAAATAATAATAATAATAATAATAATATCTTGATTCTGATTGGCTGAAACAGTCAAGTTAGCCATTGTTATTTCGTATAACACGTTTTTTCTTTATTTTTGTACCTACTTTTTCTGTGGATGGTTTTGTGAATACATCTCCATTATGCTTCAATTACTGTGTGTTTATTGTATAGCAATAAGGTTGGGTGAATTCAGCCATTGTATAAACGCATTACATCACTTGAAGTTGTGTGTTATACAAATTAGATCATGCCTAGGGGGGTCTAACGACCCTCGGCTGCGCCTCTGGCCTAACAACCACCCTAGGCGTGATCTAATTTGTATAACACACATCCGTCGAGGGGTCAGGTGGCGTAGCGGAGATTGCGTTAGTCACCACTGTTCGAATCCAGCTCCCGACGTTGCTATCAGCTTGGCTGGCCCTCACACTAAAAAATTGGCAGTATTAGAGGGTGGGAAAAAGCTGAAGGGTGGGTCCTGGGCGTTGTGGACAGCGACCCCTACAGTTCGGTCGGGGCGCCTGCTCAGCAAGGGTAGGAACTAGGGAGAGATAGTGCGGCCTCCCACACGCTACACTCTCCCCGGTGAGAACCTGCGCGGCCAGGCTGGCCTGCCGGCAGGCTGCACATGCGTCGGTGGAAAGCATGTGACAGTCTCCGGTCTCTCGGACCAACAGTAGGGGAAAGTACGCAACAACCAGGAAGGGTGGGATGGGAGAAAAATCGGGAAAAAGAGGGGAAGAAAGATAATAAAAAAAAATAAAAAAAACACACATCCGTCGCGTGATGTAATGCTTAATTCACACCTGTTCACCTGTTATACTGTATTCACACCTGTTCACCTGTTATACTGTATTCACACCTGTTTATACTGTATTCACACCTGTTCACCTGTTTATACTGTATTCACACATGTTCACCTACTAGTACTACTACTACTACTACTACTACTACTACTACTACTACTACTACTACTACTACTACTACTACTACTATTACTACTAATAATATTGCTACTACTGCTACTACTAATACTACTACTACTGCTGCTAACACTACTGTGTACTTACTACTACTACTACTACTAGTACTAAAACAACAACTACTACTACTACTACTATTACTACTACTACTAGTACTAAAACAACAACTACTACTACTACTACTACTACTACTATTACTACTACTACTAGTACTAAAACAACAACTACTACTACTACTACTACTACTATTACTACTGATACTACTACTACTACTACGACTTGAATAGAATAGAAGTACTTTATTGACAGATTTACAGTAGGTAGTCAAAAATCACAAATAACAATACAAATACAGTCAGGGATATTATTCTAAATTGATTCTATTATTCTAAAATATGTATATACAGTACATTCTAAAATATACAGTAATATACAGTAGAATGTACAGTAATGAATGTAAAAAATCTTAAATGTTGATGTAAAAAGTCCAGGAAGATATGCCAGAGTTTGTGCTGTCACTCTGTGCTCAGTGAGGCAGTGAGGCACAGTGAGGCGTTATATAGTCTGATGGCTGTTGGAATGAAGGACTTCCTGTGCTGTAAAACTTGTAATACTGTATAATAATACTAATAATGATCATAATAATAACAATAATAATAATGTGTCTCTTTCTGTCAGACTGTGGGGAGAAGATTACTCTGTGTATCTCTGTCCTTCTGTCTCTGACCGTTTTCCTGCTGCTGATCACAGAGATCATCCCTTCCACTTCACTGGTGAGTTTATATATATTTATATATATATAATTATATATACCTCCTATATATACCCTATATATGTGGGAGAGTCACTTGTCTGTTGGCAATCAGCTAGTTAGTGAGGTCAGTCAGTGGCTGGTTGTCCAGCCAAGTGTGCTCATTGTTTCATTCCATTCATAAAATGCTTTGGTTGCAGTTGCTTTTGTGAGGACTTTCTGTTAATAAATGGCTGCCAGACTCTATATATATACAATTTATATACCTCCTACCCTATATATATATTCTATATACACCCTTTATATACCCCCTACCCTATATATACCTCATATATATACCCTAGATATATATATACCTCCTATACCCTTTATATACATTCTACTCTATATATACCTCATATATACCCTTTATATACCATATACCCTCTATATACCTCCTATATATACCCTTTATATACATTCTACTCTATATATACCTCATATATACCCTTTATATCTACCCTCCTTATATCTATACCTCCTATCATTCTGCATCTTCTGGCCGCCTCAGACCAACCCCTATCCGAGTTTCGGGAGGGTCATCAAAGAGAAGCCGCCTATTCTCGGTCCTTGCCCCACAATGGTGGAACGAACTTCCCACCACAGTTAGGACAGCCGATCTTTCGCCGTTGACTAAAGACACACTTCTTCAATCAATATCTGTAATGAAAAAAAAAAAAAAAAAAAAAACTAACCTTCTTATTGTCATGCACTCTTCCTAATATACTAACATACACTAAACACTGTGGCACTCAAGTCTGAACACTTTGATGAACATTGTTACTCAGCTGAGTTGTACCCTTCCTACTGACTTGTCATACAAAATGTGTAAGTCGCTTTGGATAAAACCTCCTATATATACCTGAATTATACCTCATATACTTCCTGTATACCCTATATATAAATACATCCTATACTGTCTATATCTATACCCTATATATACAGTATACCTCTACTTCACTGGTGGGTTTATATATAGTTACCCCCACTACACCAGTCTAGTTGTCAGGTTCCTTTATCAGTTATAAGTAGGGATGTCCGATATTATCGGCCGATATCGGCATTAAAATGTGATATCGGAAAATATCGGTATCGGTTTTAAAAAAAAACGTTATTTAAAGAAAAAGAAAAAAATTACATTTCTATAACCTTTATTTACCCAGGCAAGCAAGTAAGAACAAATTCTGATTTTATTTATTGTCAAAAGTATGCATAATGTTGTGTTAATTCCACAACAAGATATATGTAATGTTAATTACCTGAAATTATTCAATTTTTTGGGGGGGGAAACCCTGCATATATCGGTATCGGTTGATATCGGTTGATATCGGTATCGGAAATTAAGAGTTGGACAATATCGGTATATCGGTATCGGTAAAAAAAGCCAATATCGAGCATCCCTAGTTATAAGCACTCGTTAAATCCTTCACTGCTCACTACTTCCACATTCTGTCATAAAGCTTCCATGTGCAGATCAAGCTCTCGACGTGGATATGAATCTACCCCACATGTCCTTCCAGGTGATCCCTCTGATCGGGGAGTACCTCCTCTTCACCATGATCTTCGTCACGCTCTCCATCATCATCACCATCTTCGTCCTCAACGTCCACCACCGCTCCCCTCAGACTCACAGCATGCCTCCCTGGGTGCGCACGGTCTTCCTGGAAACGGTCCCCGCCTTCCTGTTCCTGCGGAGACCACCCATCACCGCGGACAACAAGAGGAGGGTGGAGAGGAGGCCCAGGGTGGGAGGGAGAGGAGGGAGAGGAGGAGGGGCAGAGCCAGGAGAGGAGGAGGTCAAGGCCAGTCGGGGGCGAACACAGAGTGTCCAGTACTGCAGCCTGCACCAGCACATCGTCCAGGTTGGACCTGTGTGTGTGTGTGTGTGTGTGTGTGTGTGTGTGTGTGTGTGTGTGTGTGTGTGTGTGTGTGTGTGTGTGTGTGTGTGTGTGTGTGTGTGTGTGTGTGTGTGTGTGTGTGTGTGTGTGTGTGTGTGTGTGTGTGTGTGTGTGTGTGTGTGTGTGTGTGTGTGTGTGTGTGTGTGTGTGTGTGTGTGTGTGTGTGTGTGTGTGTGTGTGTGTGTGTGTGTGTGTGTGTGTGTGTGTGTGTGTGTGTGTGTGTGTGTGTGTGTGTGTGTGTGTGTGTGTGTGTGTGTGTGTGTGTGTGTGTGTGTGTGTGTGTGTGTGTGTGTGTGTGTGTGTGTGTGTGTGTGTGTGTGTGTGTGTTGTACTATCCAATCAATTCACCGGTAAATGAGAACAGATCTATCATCAGCAATCAGCTATTTCTGTAAAAATGTTTTTCACAATCTTCACAAGTTTCGACACAATCCTGTTTTCATTTCACCATGACCCCTTTTGTCCACATGACATCATGACCCTTCTGTCCACCATGACATCATAGCCATTCTGTTCACCATGACATCATAACCCTTCTGTCCACCATGACATCATAACCCCTCTTCTGTCCACATGACATCATGACCCTTCTGTCTACTATGACATCATGACCCAACATCATAACCCTTCTGTCCACATGACATCATAACCCTTCTGTCCACATGACATCATAACCCTTCTGTCCACATGACATCATAAGCCTTCTGTCCACATGCCATCATAACCCTTCTGTCTACTATGACATCATGACTCTTCTGTCTACTATTACAGCATGACCCTTCTGTCTACTATGACATCATGACCCTTATGTCTACTATGACAGCATAACCCTTATGTCCACCATGACAGGATGACTCGTCTGTCTACTATGACAGCATGACCCGTATGTCTACTATGACATCATGACCCTTCTGTTCACCATGACATCATGACTCTTCTGTCTACTATGACATCATGACCCTTCTGTCTACTATGACAGCATGACCCTTATGTCTACTATGACATCATGACCCTTCTGTCTACTATGACATTATGATCATTCTGTCTTTAAATAACTTTAGATAAAAGCATTCATCAAACAGCAGAACTATTTTATATTCTCTCCATTGGTGTGTAGCATTTTATTTTCTCTTTATTGCCGTGTTGTATTTTGTATTTTTTCCATTGATGTGTTCTATCTGCAGTCTTCCAGCAGAGGGCAGCAGAGAGTGGACAGGAGGAGGAGCTGCCCCGTCCTCGGCAAACATCGCCTCAGTGTGGCGCCAAACTCTAACCTCCATGTTCCAAACAGTTCTAACCCTAACCCTCCGAACGCCAGGCTGACATCAAACCTTCATCCTAATCACCGACCCGATCTGTGTGTTAAACCAACCCTTTACCCACTAGACACTGACCCTGAACCAGACCCTGACTCCTCCCACATTAACCCTGACCCCACCCACCTTAACCCTGACTCCACCCACCTTAACCCTGACTCCGCCCACCATAACCATGACTCCCAGAGGGTTAAAAGAAGAAGGAGTTGTCCAGTCCTTGCCAAACATCGTCCTAGTCTGAGTCCCAACTATAACCCAGACTTTAGCCCAAGTCATCGGTTTAGCCTTGCGCCTATAGACCCTAACTCCAACCTCGACGCTAAACACCTTAATCCGAACGCTACCTACCTCAACTCTAAGTGTCGTCCTAGTCTGTGTGTTTGTCCCAATTGTAACGACCACCACCACCCTTGTCTCCCTGCGAACACTAAACACACACACCTCAGCCCAGATCCGAGTCCTAACCTCTCGCTCCGGACGAGTTTGTCATCAGAACCCCAACTCAACCAGAGTCCGAGTCTTTCTCCCAACCCACAGCTGTGCCCCACGCACCTGAACCCTGACGGTAGCTCTATCTACCTTGACTATAACCAGAGCCCCGACCGCAGTCCCTCTCCTAACTACAGGCCTCCACACTTTATTAACCCTAACTATGACTCAGATCTGAACCCTAACGCCACACTCCACAGCAGTCTGTCACCAAACCATAACACTGACCTCACTGATCACCATCTGGGCCTCCTCCCTGAGACAGACCAGACCCTCCTCTGCCTGCCCTCCTCGCTCTTCTCCTCCTCCTCCTCCTCCTCCTCCTCCTGCCCCCCACCCCTGAGGGGAGCCATGGAGGGGGTTGAGTACATCGCTAACCACCTGCGATCTGAGGATGCTGAGTTCGCTGTATGTACAGACCAGGATTATTACATGATAACTTTCTGTTTGGTACAGACCAGGATTATTACATGATAACTTTCTGTTTTGTTTAGACCAGGATTATTACATGATAACTTTCTGTTTTGTACAGACCAGGATTATTACATGATAACTTTCTGTTTTGTTTAGACCAGGATTATTACATGATAACTTTCTGTTTGGTACAGACCAGGATTATTACATGATAACTTTGTTTTGTTTAGACCAGGATTATTACATGATAACTTTCTGTTTGGTACAGACCAGGATTATTACATGATAACTTTCTGTTTGGTACAGACCAGGATTATTACATGATAACTTTCTGTTTTGTTTAGACCAGGATTATTACATGATAACTTTCTGTTTGGTACAGACCAGGATTATTACATGATAACTTTGTTT
Organism: Notolepis coatsorum; assembly: GCF_963971535.1. Classification (NCBI taxonomy): domain Eukaryota; kingdom Metazoa; phylum Chordata; class Actinopteri; order Aulopiformes; family Paralepididae; genus Notolepis; species Notolepis coatsorum. The sequence continues at coordinate 179,274,661 of NC_140170.1, read as the reverse complement.
TGTTTAGACCAGGATTATTACATGATAACTTTGTTTTGTTTAGACCAGGATTATTACATGATAACTTTCTGTTTGGTACAGACCAGGATTATTACATGATAACTTTCTGTTTTGTTTAGACCAGGATTATTACATGATAACTTTCTGTTTGGTACAGACCAGGATTATTACATGATAACTTTCTGTTTTGTTTAGACCAGGATTATTACATGATAACTTTCTGTTTTGTTTAGACCAGGATTATTACATGATAACTTTCTGTTTGGTACAGACCAGGATTATTACATGATAACTTTCTGTTTGGTACAGACCAGGATTATTACATGATACTGTAACTTTCTGTTTTGTATAGACCAGGATTATTACATGATAACTTTCTGTTTTGTACAGACCAGGATTATTACATAATAACTTTCTGAGAGTTATGTGGAATATGAATATACAATGTAGCCCAGGCTACTTGATCATCCTCACATCAGACATCAGACATCATCAGACATCCGACATCATCCGACATCATCTGACATCATCTGACATCATCTGACATCATCTGACATCATCAGACATCATCTGACATCATCAGTCATCATCAGACATCATCCGACATCATCTGACATCATCAGACATCATCAGACATCAGACATCATCAGTCATCATCAGACATCATCAGACATCATCAGTCATCATCAGACATCATCTGACATCATCAGACATCATCAGTCATCATCAGACATCATCTGACATCATCAGACATCATCTGACATCATCAGTCATCATCAGACATCATCTGACATCATCAGACATCATCAGACATCATCTGACATCATCAGACATCATCAGTCATCATCAGACATCATCAGACATCATCAGACATCATCTGACATCATCAGACATCATCAGACATCATCTGACATCATCTGACATCATCAGACATCATCAGACATCATCAGTCATCATCTGACATCATCAGACATCATCAGACATCATCAGACATCATCAGACATCATCAGTCATCATCAGACATCATCTGACATCATCAGACATCATCAGACATCAGACATCATCAGTCATCATCAGACATCATCTGACATCATCAGACATCATCAGACATCAGACATCATCAGTCATCATCAGACATCATCAGACATCATCAGTCATCATCAGACATCATCTGACATCATCAGACATCATCAGTCATCATCAGACATCATCTGACATCATCAGACATCATCTGACATCATCAGTCATCATCAGACATCATCTGACATCATCAGACATCATCTGACATCATCTGACATCATCAGACATCATCAGTCATCATCAGACATCATCAGACATCATCAGACATCATCTGACATCATCTGACATCATCAGACATCATCTGACATCATCAGACATCATCAGACATCATCAGTCATCATCTGACATCATCAGACATCATCAGACATCATCAGACATCATCAGACATCATCAGTCATCATCAGACATCATCTGACATCATCAGACATCATCAGACATCAGACATCATCAGACATCATCAGACATCATCTGACATCATCAGTCATCATCAGACATCATCTGACATCATCAGACATCATCTGACATCATCAGACATCATCAGACATCAGACATCATCAGACATCATCTGACATCATCAGACATCATCAGACATCAGACATCATCAGACATCATCAGACATCATCTGATTTTTTACTGTTGTTTATCATGTTGTTGTTTATCGTGTTGATGTTTATCATGTTGATGTTTTTGTGTTGATGTTTTTGTGTTGGCTGTCAGGTGAGGCAGGAGTGGAACTACGTTGCCATGGTGATTGATCGCATCTTCCTCTGGATGTTTGTCCTGATGTGCATTCTGGGAACTGTGGGACTTTTCCTGCCACCGTGGCTGGCTGGAATGATCTAGACTCAGGGGTGTATTCCAAAGTCCCTTCCTCCACCCTTGATTTCTCTGTGACCCGAAAACTGAAACATGGACCGCTTTTAAGGCTGTTCAAAGCCGTAGGAAAGACACAGCCCGTCTCCTCCAGCGGAAGATCATCTATCTGATCTCTGATGTGGCTGTTAGACGTATACAGATTATCTCACAAATGTCTCATGAATGAACAAGGCTGTTCCTTTTTTTCTAAACCGTTTGGTTCCTCAAGGAGGAGAGGCGAAGAGGAGACGTGAGCATTTATATATGCTCTTATATATTATCTATAAACATATATAAATATATATACATCTATAAACATATACATAAATAAACATACATATACATCTATAAACATATACATCTATAAACATATATACATCTATAAATATATATACATCTATAAACATTAGGGCTGTCCCCGACTAAGGATTTGGATAGTCGACTATAATGTGCCGTTAGTCGACTATTAGTCGACTAAATAAATAAAAATATATAGGCTATATATAATAATTATTATTTTTTTTTTATCATTCCATTTGGGCTGTGGGGGTGCTTAATGTCTGAAGGAGTCGACCGAAGGCTTCTTGTCCTCTGCAAAAGCATGCAATTGGTCCACTGATGGATACATCTTGATATTTGTCTAGTCTAGTGTGTTCATTAGATGGGTGAAATCTTCTTTCAGTGCCTCTGTGCCTGTTTTCGTAGAGAGTTAGCCTCTGGTATGCGTGCCATTGGCGTTAGCCACACTTCTAGGCCTCTTTTCTTTTGGAAAGAATGATACAAAAAAAGATTATAATTTTTTTTTATTCGACTAAGAGGTTGGCAGTCGACTACGGCTCCTTTCGACCGATTAGTCGACTACTAACATATATACATATAAACATATACATCTATAAACATTAGGGATGTCCGATATTATCGGCCGATATCGGCAGGAAAATGTGATATCGGAAAATATCGGTATCGGTTTAAAAAAAAAAAAAAAAAAACAATAACAATATTTGTTATATATATATCCAGTGAAATTATTAGTTACCTGAAATTATTCAGTTTTTTGGACGGGGAAACCCTGCATATATCGGTATCGGTTGATATCGGTTGATATCGGTATCGGAAATTAAGAGTTGGACAATATCGGAATATCGGTATCGGTAAAAAAGCCAATATCGAGCATCCCTAATAAACATATATACATCTATAAACATATACATATATAAACATATATACATTTATAAACATATACATCTATAAACATATATACATCTATAAACCTTTTGAATGGACCCTTGATTAAGAAGAAGGTATCAGGGTATCAGAGATGTGATTAATTTAAGAGGTGTACTATGCTGTTTGGTTTACATGTGCAGAGCCTGCGTTTCATAAAACATACTTACGTTACTATTCACGTACATGTTTTAATTTTAATTATTATTACTCTATTTTGTCATCGTAAATAAAAACAAAATCATGGTGAGGCTCTGGGAACCAACCAATAATAAACCTATCATAAATATGATGATTGTAGGCCCTGCCATTGTAAACAGTAGTGAAACTGTAGTAATATTCTCTGGTAGCAAGACAACAACCCAGTTTTCCTCTGAAGAGAGAATGTTTATTCAGTTGTGAAAATATACCATAGAACAGAATAGAAAATACACCATAGAATAGAGTAGAGAACATACCATAGGATAGAAAATATACCATAGAATAGATAACATACCATAAAATAGAAAACATACCATAGAATAGAAAACATACAATGCTCAACAGGGGCTCATTAAAACATACTAGTACTCTAATACTCATCCTGGGAGCCAGGCTCATTAAAACATACTGTACTAGTAGTATTCATTATTCATGTAGGACTCAAACTGAGTAAATGTAGTCTCTCATCCTAGGAGCCAGGTTAATTAAATCATACTAGTACTCTTGTCATGTGGGAGCCAGGCTCATTAGAATATACTAGTACTCTTGTCATGTGGGAGCCAGGCTCATTAGAATATACTAGTACTCTTGTTATGTGGGAGCCAGGCTCATTAAAAAAATACTAGTACTCTTGTTATGTGGGAGCCAGGCTCATTAAAAAATACTAGTACTCTTGTCATGTGGGAGCTATAGGCTCATTAGAACATACTAGTACTCTTGTCATGTGGGAGCCAGGCTCATTAGAACATACTAGTACTCTTGTCATGTGGGAGCCAGGCTCATTAGAACATACTAGTACTTTCATTGTCAGGTGTATGTATAATGACCTGATCTAAAATAGTTTATTATGACTTTTCATTAGCCTACTTAGCTAAATAAAGACGATGCGTGGAATTAAACTATTGTCAACCTTTACTAGTTCAAGATGGGTAAAGTGAGTTGTCTACACACACACACACATTACACTCACACACACAGTTCTTTCTTATTTTTTCACCCTAAAGATCCTCTCCAGATGTATTTTACATTCCTAAAACATTCAATATTGAATAACAATTTGTAGCAGCATCTTTACGCCATTACCCTCAGTGAGAATGCAAGGAACCATGAATATGTCATCTGTATAATCAAAGCCACACCTCCAAGAGGAGTTAAACATAGATAACAATCTGTATAGTCAAAGCCATGCCTCCAAGGAGTCAGTTTTTTTTATTTAAGTATGTATCTGTAACTCATTATTTGGTGGCCGTCATCTCGTCATCCCCTCCAGTATTATTGTGATGTGATGTATAATCTATAAACTACAGTACATCAATGATTAAAACACTCAATAGAATGACTCGTATTTCTTTTAACTGTTTTGATCTGATTTAGTGTTGAATGTATTACAAACCAGCTCTACTGAATGAATGAACAGGGAAGGGGCGACAATGGCTCAGGAGGTAGAGCGGTCATCTGGTAATTGGAAGGTTCCCGGTTCGATTCCAGCTCCTCCCGGCAGAATGCGGAAGTGTCCTTGAGCAAGATACTTAACCCCTAACTGTTCCCGATGAGCAGGTTGGCACCTTGCATGGTCGCATCTGCCTTTGGTGTGTGAATGGGTGAATGTGCAGCATATGTTGTAAAGCGCTTTGGATCAAAGCTGTTATATAAATGCACCACTTACCATGTATGAATGACAGGATAACAAACAGCTGAATGAGAGGAAATAACATCCTTCACATGTTTATGTCACATATTTTGTTACTTATAATAGATATATTACAGATGTACCCGTTTAAATATAACTGTGTACCTGAACCGGGTTGTTGTGAAGCCCAACCCGTTCAGTATGTGCCTGTAGCACAAGTTCCGGCAGGAGGAAAGAATTAAACGTTTTCCAAAGTATATAATATTTATTTAAATAAGGGGGGAATGGAACCCACAAACACACACATATAGCCTTAGGCATAGGGGAAGGGAGAACAAAACAGGAGTATACAATAGGACAAAAAACACACGCTAAACACTCACAGGGGAAAAACAAGTGGAAAAGTGTCACAGGACACAATCAAAACTCACGTGGTAACTAACAACCAGCACGGCAACATAAGGCTATTAAACAGTGGCATAAGGTTGAACCAACAGTTCGGCACCACACAACACAACGATAGTGGCAAAATGCCATGAGTGGGTGCAGGCCAGGTTGTATCCACCCGCCCTGTTAATGAGTAATTGGCCTCACCTGTAGTCATCATCGGGCACTCAGCAGACTCTACAGGAAGGGGCGGGCGGTACCTGAGAAGGCGGGAACAGAAAAGGGGGTTACTAACAAAACCACAGCACCATACTATATATAAAATACAAAATCACTTACCTTTACTAACCTGATGTTAAACATGTTATTATAAATACAATAATAATGATGACCAACCTACCTACGTAACAGTTTATTAATGTTCCACAGAGCTGGAGCTTTAGTACTGTGATATCTGTCACCATTCAGAGTCAAACTGAAACAAAAACACCATGAACCTTGAATCATATATAGTCATATCAATAGTTTTTCCTGCTTTCTTATAAAATGTATTTATTTATTATAAAATATATAATATTTTGATTGACTGATTTTTATTTATCTCAAACCAACACATAACTATCACAACAAATTGATAAAAGAAAAAACAATATACATACTGTACATACACATACATATATCTACATATACACACAAACACACTCACACATACAAATTCACCAAAACATCGAATTTTATATAATATTTTAGTATATTATAAATAATATATATATATATATATTATAGTGGTGAGCAAGGAAGCCATATTTAGATTCGATTTTATTCAAATGTATTTGTCATCATACAGCACAGTTACAGTACAACGGAAATAAGTTGACTTTTGATTGATTGAAAACTTTATTAACAGATTGCAGAATGGGTACCATACAGTACAGCTAAATACACACAATTGTTAAGGGGATGCAGACCAGAGAAAGACTTTCATCTTGTTTAGATCAGGGTCCCCCATTTTCAATTCATCAGTACATATATGACATGACATACAGATACTAGACAGTAGCCTATACTTACAACCAGAGTGCAAAGTGCAAAAGGTTGACTTAAAGCCATGCAGAGTGCAAATGTAACAGTAAAGTGCAATAGTAATATACAATGTACAAGTGATTAAACTGGGATATACATGTATATAAATGAGTACTACTGAGAACAGAACTATTTTATTGCACTGTAAAAAAAAAACTGTGATTTTATATATGTCTGCACTTTATGTGCTCATTTTATGTCTATTATATTCTACTATTTTACAAATGTACTCTGTCTATTCTATCTCATTCTTTTTATTATTGTCTATTTTTTAAACTGAATCAAACCATAAACAAGGTGGCCTATTTATTGGGATGTTAGATCCTAATGTGAACAACTGTGATTTTATATGTCTTTTTCTGTTGTAAAGCACTTTGAGCTGCAATTTTTGTATGAAAGGTGCTATACAAATAACGTTTATTATTATTATTAAGTCCACGGTCCACATTGTGGTCACGTGACAGGTCGACTCGGCACGAGATAAGTAGCTCAGTCACATGATCGTTCACAATCACTTCCTGGTTGCTTATTTATAATAACGCAGCTGGGCTGAAAGAAACCAATACCCTGTTTGTCCAAAGACAAAGAGAAGACAAGAGACCACCGAGGTATGATAACGAAAAGCTGAGCATTTGATTGAAAAATACATTGTATATTGTCTTTGTTTTAGAAGTCGTGTATTTTTAACGCTTTATGGTTCGTGTCGATGTCCATGTGTTAGACTTCAAACGACTTTAACAGTCCAGAAAACTAGCTGTGATTAGTGTTTCTGTGTTGATGATAAGACAACTAACTTAAACTAACTACCATCAAGCTAAACTAACTCGTTTAACTTGGTTACTTGTCAAAAATAGTTTACTCTACTCACGCATTGTAATCACTATGAATATTCTTGTTACAAAGATCCCCTCAATTCTGTATAAAAATTTATCTCTCATAAGTCTTGACAGACACGACCATTCCACCAGACATTCTTCTGCACGAGGTGTTAGTTACACAAAGTCATGTTCCGAGGTGTGCAGGAATGGAAACATACTAGTTCTCTCTTCCCATACATGTTACCAGGAGAATAGTAAAGGTCGTTTCAGAATCTTGGTAAAACAATATTTTCAACCAGATACATTTGACATTCCCTAATGGATATTAAAGGTGTGTACCGTACGTAAATGAGAATGTATGTGTCTGATAAGGAGATGGGGATATGTGTAAATGAAAATGTATGTGTCTGATATGGATATATTATTAGAAGATTGACTGATTGATTGAAAACTTTATTAACAGATTGCAGAATGGGTACAGTACAGCTCAATACATACAATTGTTAAGGGGATGCAGACCAGAGAGACTTTCGTCTTGTTTACATCAGGGTCCCCCTTTTTCAATTCATCGTAACATATATGACATACATGACAGATGGACAGTACTGCTACATCTATACATTTATGACATACCAGATTTGCAAATACAGTACTGTGATACGAGAAGAGTCCAGAAAAAAAGTATATACATTTGACGTAGAAACTGTACATTGGAGGAGGTTGGGTAGGTGGGGGGGACTGTACATTGGAGGTGGGTGGGGGACGCTGTACAACTGTACAAGCAAAACTGTACATTGGAATATTGACAAGACCATACTTGGTAATTTACTGTACATTGGAGGGGGTTGTGTTAGGACATTTACAGGGGCCAGTTTCGAATTGCAGTCTCCCATAGGTGTTTTTTGAGTGTTTTTGAAAGTGGGTAGTGATACACATTCCTTTACAGCTTTGGGTAGGGCGTTCCACATTGATGTGGCATAATTGCGAAACGTGTTTAGTCCCTTGTTTGAGCCGAATCTGGGTTTAACATGATTTGTGGAGCTCCCTCTGGTGTTGTGATTGTGGTATTCACTGACCTTTGGGAAGTATTTTGACATGTACATGGGTACCTTGGTCGTGTAGTGTATCTTGTAGACCAGGCCCATTGCACGTTGCTGTACTCTGTCGTCTACTCTAAGCCATCCTAGGTTGTCAAGTGGGTAGGGGTGAGGTGGGTTCTAGGAGTCGGGTCAAGCAGTAGTCTGACCAGTTTGTTTTGAGATGTTTGTAATTTGGTTTTTAGTGCCTTTGAGGTGCTTTGGTACCATGAGGTGCAAGCATAGTCGTAGTACCCTTGAATGAGTGCTCCTGCCAGAGTCTTCAGGGTATTCTTGTTTACCAGAGGAGATCCGGTACAAGAATCGAGTTCGTTGGTTGACTTTTTTATTACATTGGATGCCATTTTGTCACAGGAAAGATTAGCCTCTAGGATGGAACCCAGGTAGCTAATATCTTCTTTCCTTGTGACAATATTGTCACCCACTGTAACTGAGAAGCCGTCTGTCTTGATGAGTTTGTTATTTGAACCGTAGAGAATGGACTCTGTTTTGCCCATGTGTAATGATAGTTTATCAGCGAGCCATATGCAGATTTTGCCGAGTTCTGAGCTGATTGGTTGATATAAACGTGTTGTATTATGAATTGATTAGGAGCACGTCTTGTTGTTTAATTTGTCTGTATGCCATGTGAATGTCTTGAGTGTATAATGTAAGTCTGTAACTGTATTTGATGTGTTATGGACCCCAGGAAGAAGAGCACTGATGTGGCTAATGGGGATCCAAATAAACTTAAACAATACAATGCTTATACCTGTATCGCTGTAGAATGGTTTCACTCCTATTTTACTTTTCAAATGAATCAACAACCGTTAAAGGTCTACAGATGAGGAACTGTGATCATCAGTAGCACTCGGATCATCAGCTTATCTATTTCCTTTATAATGATGATCCTATCTGGTTTGATGGGAGGAAGAAGCTGACTTGGCCTTGTCTTGAAGGGATGATTCCAATTTCTACTCGGCATGAGTGCACAGTCCTTTACAACAGTTTATGTATAACATGAACATCAGTAAAATACAATAAGAGGAAACATTTGAATAAAACATTAAAATGAGCTAAAACAGAATAGACCAAAAAAAAATACACGAACAGAAAAGACTGCTATAGGTGTTTAAAAGCCAGCATGTAGCGGTACATTTTTATCTGCCTTTTAAAAATGAGTGGTTTTCAGGTTTAGGGGGAGGAGGGCATTTCAGAGCCTTGGGGCTGTCGCCGCAAAAGCTCTCTCCACTTTTGTTCTTAGCCTGGCCCTTGGCACCACCAGGCGCTCCTGATGTGATGACCGCAGTGACCGGCTGGAGGAAAGTGGATGGATGAGTTTGCTAATGTAGGGGGGGGGGGCGCTTGTCCAAAGGGCTCTGTAGGCGAACACCAGGACCTTGAAATGTATCCTGGAGTTTACCGAGAGCCAGTGCAGGGAAGCTAGGATGGGGGTGATGTGACATGATTTATTTGACCTAGTGAGTAGCCTGTAGTAAAACTAGACAGGGGCGACTCGGGTGGCTCGGAAGGTAGAGCAGTTGTCTGGTAATCCATGGCAGCGTGTCGAAGTGTCCTTGAGCAAGACACTTAACGCCTAAGTGCTCTGTGTGTGAGTGAATGGGTAAAATGTGAGGAACAAATTGTAAAGTGCTTTGGATAAAAGCGCTATATAAATGCAGCCATTTACTGTAGTACAACTAGTCTGTAGTACAAGTAGACTGTTGTACAACTAGTACTGTACAATGCTGAGTTTATTTATTCTCCAGGTTCATTGAGGACACCAGATTTTATTCTGTTTAAAAAAAATATTTTTAAAGATATTTCATAAAAGATATTTGGGTCATGATGTTCATTTCAACTGTATTCGAACAATAATGAAGTGAGGAACTTCACATTTAGAAAGAGGCACATTACTCAAGTCGGCTTTATTTATATAGCACGTTTACAATGACAAAGCCACCCAAAAGTGCTTTACAGGTAGAACACAATAAAAAAAACACGTACAGTACAGTAACAAATAAAATACACTAAATGACACTAAATAAGTATAGTACACTATGAAACATGAGCAAGGTGTGTTGATGGTGATAATATGACATGAGTCTGGCTCTTTCCCTCCAGATGTCCTGGTTGGTGCTGATGGTGGTGCTGGTGTCGGTGGTCTGGTCTGAAGGAGCACCAGAGGGCGATGAGATCAAATACCTTCCTGGTCTTAAGAAACAACCCAGCTTCAAACAGTATTCTGGTTACCTGACTGTGGCTGACGCCAAGCACCTACACTACTGGTTAGTACCATGTCTTTATTTACTACTGAATACTGATTAGTACAAGTACCACTTTTTTTTATTTTATTTTTTTACTACTGGTTAGTACAAGAACCAATTCTTTATTGACTACTGGTTAGTAGGGGTGGGAATCACCAGTTTCATCATGATACGATACGATACGATATCGATTCTTTGGACAACGATACGATATTTGCCGATATCACAAAGTCTCTCACGATACAATACGATTAGATTCAGGTGCCTGCGATCGATATGAGATGATATCATATGCCCATTTAACACAATCAGTAACATTTAGATCAACAAAAAAAAGTAATGAAAATATCATTTGACATTTGTATTTTTGAGCTCTTCCAGACATTTAAAGGAAAATCAATCTATTGTTTTTAATACAAATAGACCTCCTGTTCACTGTAAAGTGCCAAGTTTTTATATATTGAGCTTTAAACTTTAAGCTACATTTTTTGGAACTCAAAACTCACAACCTCCCTCTCCCAAACCGTTCCTACAACAATTTGTTGATGTTGCATGATCATGTATAGGCCTACATGTATTATGTATTATATTGTTTATGTTTAAATAACATTTAAACATCAAACTCCTCTGACCTCATCTGGTCTTTCCAAAGACGCGCGCACACACACACAGAAAGGGAGAATGCTATGCTGTAACATCTACACACACGGAGCTACTGCTGTTGTTCTTGGGCGGATATGAGACTCGCCACAGGATTTTCAAAATAAGAGTATCGATATGAATCGATCTTATTACATCGCATCGATCCGATTCGATTGTTGATAATTACATCGATGTATTGATCTGGATCGATGTATCGTCCCACCCCTACTGGTTAGTAGAAGAACCAATTCTTTATTGACTACTGGTTAGTAGAAGAACCTATTCTTTATTTACTAGTGGTTAGTAGAAGAACCAATTCTTTATTTACTAGTGGTTAGTACAAGTACCAAGTCTTTATTTACTACTGGTTAGTACAAGAACCAAGTCTTTATTTACATTGTCTTTGTTTGCATTGTTACATTTGTAAATGTGACCGTCAACGAAGCATTTTTTTCTTTTCTTTTTAATTTAATTAAGTAATTGGGCTTGTGAATACTGATAGTTATGTTCTGTAGGTTTGTTCAGTATAAAACGAGTCATGTCCTGCAGGTTTGTTCAGTATAAAATGATAGTTATGTTCTGCAGGTTTGTTCAGTATAAAATGATAGTTATGTCCTGTAGGTTTGTTCAGTATAAAATGATAGTTATGTCCTGCAGGTTTGTTCAGTATAAAATGATAGTTATGTCCTGCAGGTTTGTTGAGTCCCAGAAGGATCCTGCCACTTCCCCTGTGGTTCTGTGGCTGAATGGAGGTCCAGGCTGCAGCTCTCTGGATGGACTGCTCACAGAACATGGACCCTTCCTGGTGAGGAACCTCTTTAACCTCTCTTTTTAGAAACTCTTGTCTCTTAAACAGTACTGTATATTTGTATGTCATAAATGTTATGATGAATTGAAAATGGGGGACGCTGATGTAAACAAGACAAACGTCTTTCTCTGGTCTGTATCCCCTTAACAATTGTGTGTATTGAGCCGTACTGTATTGTACCCATTCTGCAATCTTTTAATAAAGTTTTCAATCAATCAAACCTCTTGAACCCTTTAATCCCCCGCTGGAGTGGTAATTTTGCTGACCCCTACTGGTTGATATCTTTACCCTGCTGCACACTCTGCTCCGCCCCCAATCTGTCATGTCAGAGTACCTCTGTTTTTGCTAGACAGACTTTGATAGTACCTCCCAAAGGTACTCTGACATCATCAATTGGGGTGGAGCAGAGTGTGCAGGATTGTGGGAATATTAACCACTAGGGGGCAGCAAAGTTACTTAACTGAAAATATTTCTGTGTAATTGAGTCATTGCTCATGACTGTAACATGGTGGTTGCCGGTGACTGAATCTTGGTTTCAGATCCAGGATGACGGCATGTCTTTGGAGTACAACCCTTACGCCTGGAACATGGTGAGTTCATTTAAAAACAAATATTTAACCATTTTAAACTTCTGCTTAATCTTCCCTTAAATTGCAGGTAGATTCATTTAGCGATAGCCTAAGGGTGCTTTCACACCAGAGCTGTTTGGTCCGGACTATCGGACCAGAGTTCATTTTCTCAGATAGTCCGCGTGACATTGTTCAGAAAGTTTGGTGCGCTTGACAAATTGCAGTGTGAATGCAGACGAACCAAATGAAGAATGCAACAATGTTGCAACGTCACCCCCCGAACCGCACAGAGTCCACCAAAACTATATGTGAAAGCGCCCTAAGTCAACGTTGTACACCTGTTGGCTGCTGCTGATTCTAACACTTCATTTGAGCTGAACATTCATATGACTATCCATCTTGTTATGCAAGTGTCATTGCTTCATTTAAACCCCGCCCGCCCGGCTCAGATCGGCTCCTAAAACACACCAGCCCATTTTCAATGAGATGCAATAGCTCCGCCTTGCAGTAGAGGGCGGTGTTGACTGTCTGCCAGCTCAGACAGGGTCTGAAGGCTATACCAGAGGCTGCAGCTATGAATTATGAATAGATATAGCGAATAAATGAAATAACGATCCAAAAAACGAGTAAACTCGTTTCTGGCGCTGAATGCATGGCGGGCAATAACGAGTTAACTAGTTTCCGGCGCAGATTGTGTTAAACATTTAGACGGAACAGGTCACGAATAAGATTAACAAAACAAATCAAATTGCCTAAGAATAGAATACAAATGGAATAAAATATACTGAAGTCTACAGTAGGTGTAATATTGCACAGTGCTGTTTCAAAAGAGTCCAGGAAGATGGTAACTAGGGGTGGGAATCACCAGTTGCATCACGATACGATACGATATCGATTCTTTGGACAACGATACGATATTTGCCGATATCACAGTCTGCCACGATACGATTCGAGTTCAGGTGCCTGCGATCGATATGAGGTGATATTATGTGCCCATTTAACACAATCAGTCACATTTAGATCAACTAAAAAAAGGCTACGGAAATATCAATTGATGTTTTTATTTTTGAGCTCTTCCAGACATTTAAATGAAAAACAATCTATTGTTTTTAATACAAATAGACCTCCTGTTAACTTTTTATATATTGAGCTTTAAACTTTAAGTCAAATGTTTTGGAACTCACAACACGCAAGCTAAAACCCTTTCCTCTCCCAAACTTCCTACAATTGTTTTATGTTGCATGATGATCATGAATACATATATTATGTTTAAATATCAACATTATCTGTCCATCCTCAGTAACACACACACACACACAATGCCCCTCACGCAACCCAGTCCCCCACAGAAAGGTAGACTGCCCAGTGCCCCCACCCTTGCTCTTTCCCAAGTCCCCTCTCCTCTCTCCTCTCCTCTCATGGTTAGCTGCAGTGCTTAGCATTAGGGATGTCCCGATCGCCTTTTTTTGCTTCCGATCCGATCCCGATCATGTGATTTTAAATATCTATCGATCCGATCGTTTCCGATCCGATCTTTCACATTAGTAATCAATTTTGACGCATTTTTGTCAGAAACTGGCAGAGCGAGACAAGCCCATCTGTTGCCTATAATAGTCCGGGGCGCGAGAGCGGAGGCTTTTGTTATTACATTCACCCTGAGAAATGTGCTTCTGCTTCATATGAGAAATATTAAAAGTTTCAATATATGTTTGCACATTAGTATACATTCAGTGTTCGACTTACGTAATGGTCCATTCTGGTCTGAAACGCCGACGATAATCCTCAGTCACGTAACGTTATCCTCCAGGTGAAAACTTCGCCTCCAGCCTGCTGCTTCATGAGTTTTTCCTCCACGCGGAATCTCCTCCTTGCAAACATTGCAACTGGCTTGACTTTCTATTTTAAAATGCTTAGTTCCAAACCTCTGACATTAAGTCTAGCTGCTCAAGTCAGTGGATATTAACCGTGTTTCGGGAGCGACGTGTTGTTGTTGTGATGTGGTAGCGTGTAGCGTCTAAATTAAAGGGAATGTTTGTTGCAACGGTGAAAATTAAAGGGGAATGTGTTTGTTGTGGATAATTATTCTGCTCTGTGTGACAATAAATACATTAATGATGATATATTATATGTAATTTAAAACCAAAACTAAGGCCTCCGTATGAGTTTAAGACGTGGACATGGTCATGTTTGTTGAATAAAATTTTTCTTTTTTTGACTGCCGATTTTTATTATTTTTTCCCGATCCCCGATACTCTGAAAAGCACGTGATCGACGATCGGGACATCCCTACTTAGCATAGTTAGCTCACGCTAACGCAACGTTCATTTCGGTATTTAACGCGACATATTGGGCATAAAGGAATGGAGAGGATGGAAAGCATGTTAGATGCATTTAACCCCTTGTGGGGAAAAAACAACAGGCACTTATTTCGGGCAAAATAGGCGAACTCTGAAGCAATACTATCTAACGTCTACACACGGAGCTGCGCTGAGCTTGTTGTTCCGGCCGGGCAGAAATGCTCATGAGGGGATTTTCAAAATAAGAGTATCGCAATATGAATCGATCTTTTTACGTTGCATCGATCCTATTTGATTATTGATAATAGATCGATATATCGATCTGGATCGATGTATCGTCCCACCCCTAATGGTAACTGTCACTCTGTGCTCAGTGAGGCACAGTGATGCATTGTATAGTCTGATGGCTGTTGGAATGAAGGACTTCCTGTGCCGTTCAGTGCTGCATTTAGGTAGTGTGAGCCTAGCACTGAACATGCTCCTCCTGTCAGCCAAGTCTGTGTATAGTGGTGGGTGGGAGCAGGGTTTCTGTTGTCCGGTAATTACCGGTTTTTGACCGGCAAAATCTGTTGAAGTCCGACATATTTAATCTCTCCCGTCATAATGTCCGGTGAAAATAATTCCCTCTAAGCACAATTTGAATTGTATTAAAATAGTTACATTTGCTTCATTGTTGCTTCACCAAGCAGGTCTAATAATGACAACGATGTGTGTAGTGTTCTGATAACGGCTATTGATGAAGCGAGATTCATTTGCGGGAGCTAGATTTGCGAGAAGCATGCAACTGCAGAGCTGCAGAGCCGCAGAGCTGAAGCAGTTGTGCGCGCACAGTGCAATACTCTAATTCAGCCATTGGCAATTCAGCTGTTGGGTGGGGGGCGCTGCTGAGCGGTCCCCAGACCGGGATGAGAGCGCCGCTGGCTCTGCAGTTGCATACTACTGGTATGTTCTTCGTTGGGACTGGGAGGGGGAGATATAATAGTCATCACGCAACGTTTATATTTAACGATAATGTTGCCGTCTCTCTCTGCCAAATTTCTCGCTTGATATAATTAATACAAATGTCCAATATAACGGAATTCGTTAGCTCATAAAAATGTGACTATAACACACTGCTGTTTATTAATGTCGGGCCGACTGCCCACAGACACCTATTTGATTTTAAAGTCAGCAGCAGCACGGAGTCTCGGACTTATTTTATTTGGAATATAATGACTATACGCAAAAGTAGCCTAGTTTTAAGTTAAAATATTATAAATCTACATGCCTTGAGGATGTCATTCTTTAGCCTGCCTATCAATTGTTTTTAAGCTCGATAAACTCTGACCGGAATTTCTCCCATTTGACCGGCAGATTGAAATCTTGCCAGACACCGAGACCGGCACTAATATTTTCTAACGGAAACCCTGGGTGGGACGGGTTTTCCCTGATGGCCTGGAGCTTAGCAAGGCTCCTCCTCTCTGCCACCCTCGCTAGGGAGTCCAGCTCCACCCCAACCACGCTACTGGCCTTCCTGACCAGCTTATCCAGCCTGGTTGTGTCCCCTGCGCTCAGTCCGCTGCCCCAGCAGATCACAGCGTACAAGAAGGCGCCCGCCACCACCGACTCATAGAACATCCTTGTACAGACATTGAAGGATCTCAGCCTTCTGAGGAAGTAGAGTCGGCTCTGGCCCTTCTTGTACAGTGCCTCTGCGTGTTTTAACCCGTTCAGTTTGTTGTCTATGTGCACACCGAGGTATTTGTACTCATCAACCATGTCCACATCGACTCCCCTGATGGAAACAGGGGTCACAGGTGCACTCCTCCCCAGCTCCACCACCAGCTCCCTGGTCTTCGCCACATTTAGCTGCAGGTGGTTTTTATCGCACCATGTGACGAAGTCCACTACCAGTTCCCGGTATTCCCTCTCGTCACCGTCCTTTATACATCCCACTATTGCAGAGTCATCAGAAAACTTCTGAAGGTGGCAGGACTCTGACCGATAGTGGAAGTCGTTGGTGTACTGTAGACGGTGAAGAGGAAGGGAGAGAGGACTGTCCCCTGCGGGGCCCCGGTGTTGCTGACCAGTCTGTCTGACACACACGGCTCCGTAGGCGCACATACTGTGGTCTGCCCGTAACTTGAGCGCTCAGGAGGACTGAGGGGCTGATGGTGTCAATGATTGTCCACCATGTGGCTTTTGTCTTTTGAACAAAAGGTTTGCAATTTTTCTCTGGATGAAACGATACAAAGTTTGGTCGTGAAGGAAGTTCAAGTTTTGTTTTATTCGTCAGTTTGTCACATATAAGGTACCTTAGGTACATGTACATTACAGTGAAATGCTTGGTTCTGTATGAGCCCCCTGAGATTGTGCTTCATACACGAAAACAATAAAGGCCAAACACTATACAAACTAAAGTACAAAATGCAAACGGTGCTAAAAACCAAGTGTGAATGTAGGTCTGGTTATGTGACGCTAACTGGTGTTTTGTGCTTTCCCTTGATAGATTGCCAATGTGCTGTACCTGGAGTCTCCACCAGGGGTCGGCTTCTCCTACTCTGATGATAAGAAATACACCACCAATGATACTGAGGTCCGTTTCGCAAGGAAACTTCCTTTTTTTTTTTTTTAAAGTTTATTTAGAATTTCACAGTAAAACGTCTTTATCATTCAATTTTTTAAATAACGTGTTATCCAAAACTGATTTCATGGTTGCCTCATCTAACAGTTTATTAGACGTACTAGTCCGTTTCAGCTTGCTCTGCATTAAAGGCACTTATTAGATGGATTGTACTTTATTGTCACTATATTTGCATACAACGAGATTTGGGACTCAACTTAAGATGCAGTAATAAAAGAGAAACATAAAATACTATACAGAAACATTAAATGCTATACAATAAGACAATGTTACAGTCAAAAGTGGGTCGCGGTGCCATTTTGAGTGGGTCGTGGCGTGGATGTGTGTAAAAAATAAAGTACAAAGGAGAATTTTTTTTTAAAATATATATATATATATATATATATATATATATATATATATATATACTTATTTTTTTTTGCACTACCTATCTTTGTGAAAGTGGCTTCTCAGCTCTGGTCCAGCTGAAGACCAAGCAGAGGAACAGATTGGACATTGAGCATGACCTCAGAGTTGCTTTGTCTACCATCACCCCAGACTTTGAGACTCTTGTCAGGAGCAAACAACATCCCCAGTTATCCCATTAGTTCCCTGGGATGTTAACACTTTGGCTGCCTAAGGTTAAATTCATGATATACCATAGATTGCCAGCGCTATTTGTCTATGGAGAAAGTCCCCTTCTTTGCAGGGCTATAACTTTTTAAATTCTATTGCTACATTGCCATTATTCGTTGCCCATTCAAAGTCCTATATGTATTGTTCATTGTGTAGCAACGTTAAACTTTTTCATTCACATATTCATAGTAAAGTATGGTCTAATGTATAAGTATGTTTTCATCTCTTTCTGCAGCTTTCTCCAGAACGTGATATATAGCCCCAAATGCATTATATTGATGATGAAATACAGTTTGATGGCAATCAGCGCGATATAAAAAATTCCAACTAGACGTACTTCTAGAAGTTACTACACGTCATCTGATGTTGACCGGATGGTCGAGGGGGCGTTTATAATTCCGTGGGCAGCGTTATACCAATCATCTAATGTGGGTCAAATGTTGATAATAGCAGTTAGTATCGAAGACGGTAACGTTACACGCTGAAACTCACCCCAGTCTCCGCGCGCCGTTGGGCGATCATCGTTGAGTAGAAATCTTATCATTATGGGATATATTTTTACCCGGTCCATCTCCAGCTTGTATAATGGTATATACGTCCAAATCATGTTGTTTATCGAGTTATTGCCAATCGATCACCGTGTAGCGTGACGAGCCAGAGTCCCATGACCTATAGCGAGCGCCCGGAAGTACTACGGTCGTCATGACAACCTCTATTCAACATCCTGTTTGGCGATTGCGCCGATCGGCCACCAGAGGGCGCTCCTGAACCGCCAGAGAGCTCAGTGGGTCCTGCTGGTGGATCTCAGGCCAGCGGAGGGGACATATGAATCCGATCGCAGATTTTTGAAATATTGATATAAGGACGACGTAACGCGTCCTCCGGCAACTTTAGCATGGCCAGCAAAGACGTCTAAAGACGGGTCCCGGCAGTCAAAGTGTTAAGCTAAGAAGTCTGCTAAGAAGGATATATTATTAATTATTATTATTATTTTATTTCATTGTGTTTTTAGCCCTAGTTGCACTTTTTTTGCAACCCCAGTTATCCCATTAGTTCCCCCAAACTTACTGTAGGTCTGTTATGTTAACCAAAAAATCTGCTAAGAAGCATATTATTTATTTTATTTCATTGGGTTTTTAGCCCTAGTTGCACTTTTGTTGCACTTCTTTGTTTATTTCATGTTAACAGTGCATGAAAGATTGCGTATTACTGCATTTTTCTTCTTTTTTTAATCATAGTGGTTGAAAAATTTGGGTCGTGACTTAATGACATGAAAATGTTGGGTCCCGAGGCTAGACAAGTTGAGAACCACTGCTGTATAATATACAGAATAACAATACACAAATAACAATCAGTGTCAGACGGTAGTGGGTGGGTATTGCACATCAGGATGTTGCACAGTGTGGGAGGAGGGGGAAAGGTGAGTTATTAGTGCATGTTAGAGTTCAGGGTGGTGATGGCTCTGGGGAAGAAACTGTCTCTGAGCCTGTTGTTCTGGCTCTGATGCACCTGTAACGCCTACCCGATGGCAACAGGTCGAACAGGTGGAAGCCAGGGTGTGAGCTGTCCTTTGTAATGTTTTGTGCTCTGTTGATGCAGCGGGAGTTGTGTAAGACTATTGGACTACTAGTCTGTTTCAGCCTGCTCTACATTAAAGGCACTTATTAGACTAGTCTGTTACAGTCTGCTCTGCCTTAAAGGCACATATTAGACTACTAGTCTGTTACAGTCTGCTCTGCCTTAACACTTTGAGTGCCAGCCACGAGAAACTCGTTAGTTCATGCCATACGAGACGAGAAATCTCGTTATTTAATCGTTATTTTTTTTATTAGCGATTTCCATTCATTTTTCATCAATCTAGCCTCCCGTTACCATTGGGACTGGCTTTGAGCTCGAACAGGGAAATACCGCCCCCTATCGTCTCCCGGATGGTAATGCACCCTTTGGATTGGACTGAATGAAAATGCATGGGGAAAAGAAAATCCGGAATCCACATTTTACTTGTCAGGCATGTAACCCGAGCCGATTGCAGTCATTGTGGTCCCTCAGAACAGCGTGGAATGTGTTTCGAGCACCCAGCGTTGGATCAATAAATGCGATCGATATTTGGAATGGCGATCAGGAATTGGAATAATCTTTTTGGAGAACATCTGATCTGAGGTAAGGAATCTATTTTACCAGTCTTGGGGTAATCAGAGTTTTTTCACATATATATCAACGTGTCCCCTATGTATGTGTGTGTGTGCTGATCAGGAAATAGATAATCGATTTTTCAGCCCGCTTCTCTAGCGTGCATAAGTACACATATACTATCGATAATCTAGCGTTTATTTGAAAACTATTCATAAATAGGCTGAAAAATACACGTTTTGTGTATTCCACTAAAGGGCGTTTATCACAGATCTTTTTTATTTTCCGGACATTTCCAAAAACAAGCGTTTTTCAAAATGGTATAAAACGAAAATGTACAGATGGGAAAAAAAAAAATAAAAATCTGTTTCGTACATGTTGACTGCAAGCAAGTCATTGATAAGCGACGGGCGTATTAGACACATAGCCATAATTTAAGATATAGTTTATGCGTTGGCAAATGTGCTCGCCCTCCCATTGACTACAGCGCTGGCACTCAAGCACTAAATCGTGCGCCCCCTGCTGGCACCCAAAGTGTTGAAGGCACTTATTAGACTACTAGTCTGTTTCAGACTGCTCTGCATTAAAGGCATTTATTAGACTACTAGTCTGTTTCAGACTGCTCTGCATTTAAGGGACTTGGTAATTATTTGGAAACGCAGACAATGTCCAGTTTTTCTGTCCCTCAATTCTGTATTATAATAATAATAATCTGATGTAACCCTGCAGGTGTCTATGAACAACTACTTGGCCCTGAAAGAGTTTTTCCGGCTGTTTCCAGAGTTCAGTAAGAATGAGCTGTTCCTCACCGGAGAGAGCTACGCAGGAATCTACATCCCAACCCTGGCTGAGAGGGTCATGGAGGACGCCAGCCTCAATTTACAGGTAATTATGTTTACATCCCAACCCTGGCTGAGAGGGTCCTGGAGGGTGCTAGCCTCAACTTAGTTAATTCTATTTACTACGAGGAGGAATTACTGCCTGTAAAATGGTCATGTTTGTGTGCGTGGTGTTTCAGTAGGTCATGTTTGTGTGCGTGGTGTTTCAGTAGGTAATGTTTGTGTGCGTGGTGTTTCAGTAGGTAATGTTTGTGTGCGTGGTGTTGCAGTAGGTAATGTTTGTGTGCGTGGTGTTGCAGTAGGTAATGTTTGTGCGTGGTGTTGCAGTGGGTAATGTTTGTGCGTGGTGTTGCAGTAGGTAATGTTTGTGTGCATGGTGTTGCAGTAGGTTATGTTTGTGTGCGTGGTGTTGCAGTAGGTAATGTTTGTGTGCATGGTGTTGCAGTAGGTAATGTTTGTGTGCATGGTGTTGCAGTAGGTAATGTTTGTGTGCGTGGTGTTGCAGTAGGTAATGTTTGTGTGCATCATGCATGGTGTTTCAGTAGGTAATGTTTGTGCGTGGTGTTTCAGTAGGTAATGTTTGTGTGCGTGGTGTTTCAGTGGGTAATGTTTGTGTGCATCATGTATGGTGTTTCAGTAGGTAATGTTTGGTGCGTGGTGTTTCAGTAGGTAATGTTTGTGTGCGTGGTGTTGCAGTAGGTAATGTTTGTGTGCGTGGTGTTGCAGTAGGTAATGTTTGTGTGCGTGGTGTTGCAGTAGGTAATGTTTGTGTGCGTGGTGTTGCAGTAGGTAATGTTTGTGTGCGTGGTGTTGCAGTAGGTAATGTTTGTGCATCATGCGTGGTGTTGCAGTAGGTAATGTTTGTGTGCATCATGTATGGTGTTTCAGTAGGTAATGTTTGTGTGTGGTGTTTCAGTAGGTAATGTTTGTGTGCGTGGTGTTGCAGTAGGTAATGTTTGTGTGCATGGTGTTTCAGTAGGTAATGTTTGTGTGCATGGTGTTTCAGTGGGTAATGTTTGTGTGCGTGGTGTTTCAGTGGGTAATGTTTGTGCGTGGTGTTTCAGTAGGTAATGTTTGTGTGCTTGGTGTTTCAGTGGGTAATGTTTGTGCGTGGTGTTTCAGTAGGTAATGTTTGTGTGTGGTGTTTCAGTGGGTAATGTTTGTGCGCGTGGTGTTTCAGTGGGTAATGTTTGTCTCCATGCAGGGCATAGCGGTGGGGAACGGTATGGCCAGCTATGAGATGAATGACAACTCCCTGGTCTACTTCGCCTACTACCACGGTCTACTGGGAACCAGGTATCTCTCTAGAACCTTTAGAACCCCATCTTAACCTACTATCATGGTCTACTAGGAACCAGGTATCTTTAGAACCCCATCTTAACCTACTACACATTTCTGTTGATTTAGAATATAAAGCGGACCTATTGTGAAAATAGCATTGTGTTGCATAGTTTTTACAGTGAGGGGTTGTCTCTGAGAAAACGACCTGCTGGCATTACCATTTTTGTTGGCTTAATGTTGATTCTTACCAGGAAAGGGACAAGATATTGTTTAAAATGTCAGCAATACTTTGTCTGGCTACATTTGTAGACTAGATTGGAAGAAATACGTGGAGGCCATTCAGAAGATCTGCTAAATATTGCTCCAAACATTAGCAAAAAGCTTGAATTTGCAGCATTGCACTGGGAATTATGTTTCTCTGTAACCATGGCAACCTTTCTGCTGCTAGGCTGTGGTTGGACCTTCAGAAGTACTGCTGTAAAGAGGGGAAGTGTGATTTCTACAACAACCATAATCCCAACTGCTCCAGAAACGTAAGTGTTTGTTATTGGTAGCTGTCGCTATGTTCTATTGTAATGTAGTAGAACTGCTGTGACTGTAAAGTAGATTGAACAGCCCTATTGGAACTAGTGGTCTGCAAGGGCCTTGAAATGAAGCCCGAGCCCATGACTTTCAGGCCCTGCCCGACAATAAGCCCGACTGTAATGCAACATTTGAAGCCCTAGCCCGAATGAGAACCAGAATCTTTTTATTTAGACATACATTTTTTTTTTTTTTTTTTTTTTTTTTAAATATTCGAAACATGGTTTTATATGAACTTAATAAATAAACGAAAATGTCCAATAGGTCTACCTAAATAACAGATAGGCGCATATTGTGATAAACTAACGAAGCATTACGTAGCCCGTTTCGCTCTTTCTTATTAGAATGCCGTCTATTCCCAGTGCTCGCGTTAGACTGACTCACACGGCAGCCTCGTAAAACGTATTGAAGGCTATATGGAATCTTCTTTGACACACGCACACACACGCGACACAATAGCCTACTCGGTCACTATACAAACAAACAGAAAACAGAAATCAGATTTCGAGCAGAGCAACATTTATATAATGAAAGCACAACAGAACAGGGCAGCGGCGACCCCACACCAGCAAATAATAATAAATCAGACTCACCACTTCGCTATTGATGTCAGCAATGCGTTGAACAACGTTAACAAAACTTTGCCAACCGGCTACATGCATCCAAGAACAAATTAAAACGTTCGCCAACTGGCTATATTCCAACTTCAAACAACCAATGAACCTCTTCGGTCCGGTTCATTTGTTCATCATCCACCTGATGGCTTCATCACTGTTCTACTCTCTCCCTACGGTAATTACATCCAAATGTTTCCAAAAATGCAGCTTTCCCAGACTCATTGGGAACTTTCAAAAGCTCTCCCTTTCCCTTTACTATTTTATCTGTTAGCTTATACATCTTTAATTATTACGTCTGATGAGGAATTTGAATGTGATACCTTAAAATCTTAATCTGGAATTTGATTGCATGTTAAACTATCTGTCCTTTCAGCTCGCAGAGGTCCAGCACATTGTCTACAGTTCAGGACTCAACATGTACAACCTCTACGCACCCTGCCCAGGAGGAGTAGGCCAGAGAATAGGGTAAGCTAACCCTAACCTCTAACCACCCTGAACAGGACGAGGAGGTCAGATAATAGTGAGCTAACTGTATATATACAGGAATTGCAGCCCAAAGTGCTTTACAGCAGTAAAATGGACATAAAACAGAAAATGACAATAACAATACCCGACGGTCTTTCTTCCTGTTTGATACCTACACATTTTTAAACCTGACGGTATTCCTTCTTGTTTGATACCTACAAAGTTTAAAACCCGGCAGTCTTTCTTCCTGTTTGATACCCACACATGCCTACCCTTGGTTCTTGGGTCACAAATAGGGATGTTCGATATTGGCTTTTTTACCGATATTGTCCAACTCTTAATTTCCTATACCGATATCAACCGATACCGATGTATGCAGCGTTTCCCCCCCCCCCCCCCCCCCCCCCCAAAAACGGAATAATTTCAGGTACCGGTAATTAACATTACATATCTCTTGTTGTGGAATTAACACAACATTATGCATACTTTTGACAATAAATAAAATCTGAATTTGTTCTTACTTGCTTGCCTGGGTAAATAAAGGTTAAATAAATGTAAAAAATAGCTATTTTTTTTCTTTTTACAGATAATTTCCGATATCACATTTTAATGCAAATATCGGACGATAATATCGGACATCCCTAGTCACAAAGCTTAGTGAGTGAGCTAGCCTCCCTAAATTCTATAGGTAATAATAAAGTGTCCCATAGCTTTGGTGTGTAATTAGCAATGGCTGCATCCTTGATCTTCTTTTGGCTGTTGCTGGGAACCTTCAATAAACCAGTAGTAGATGATCATAGGGGGTTAACATCCCTAAACCCTCCTGACTGACCACCCAAACTCCCTAAAGCCTCCTAATAACTAACACTT
Source organism: Notolepis coatsorum (assembly GCF_963971535.1). Lineage (NCBI taxonomy): Eukaryota > Metazoa > Chordata > Actinopteri > Aulopiformes > Paralepididae > Notolepis > Notolepis coatsorum. The sequence continues at coordinate 179,249,702 of NC_140170.1, read as the reverse complement.
AATCCCCTAATCCCCATAACACCTACAGTAACCTCCTAATCCCACTAACCTCCTAATCCTAACCACACATGCTCCACTGAGTTCTCCGAGCCAAGACGAGTTTAACCTAGGATTTCTAATCCTACAAACTAGTGTGGTGTAATAACTGAATAGCTATTATTATTATCTTACAAAATGCATAATTAATTTCACTTACCTACTCTAATAATAGTTTTGAAAGTGAGAACTAGTGACTTTGTTCTCCAATAGGCCAGGGCCATGCTAATCTTACAAACTCTTGTGGGTAAATAATTAAATCCTAATATGTAATTTCAATCTATAAAAAATAAATGTATAATAAGCCAATTATCCATAAATGATGCCTCCTTACCCACCTCTTAAACGGCCCTCATTGTATTCATTGTGGCACCAGAGAATCAACAGACGTGCATTTACAACAACATAATGAGTTGGTGCACAAACTGAATAGATAAACAAAATGACCAGTTAAACAAGTGACTTCAGGAAATTGTACCTTTTTTTTAGACATTATTATTTGTCTGCCCACAATCAAATGTATTTTTTATTTCGTCACTCTTAGTAATGGAGTTTGCCACCCCTGTTCTAACATCTTAATGTTGTAATTTATGTTTTCGTATTGGCATCTTAATGCTGTATGTTTTACTATTCTCTACCCGTCCTGTATTCTAGTATTGACCAGGGCCACTTGCTGATCAGAGACTTGGGCAACAACTTCCTCAACCATGAGTGGACTCAAGTCTGGAACCAGGTCAGTCGAGCTAGAACCAGATCAGTCTGACTAGAACCAGGTTAATCTGACTAGAACCAGCTCAGTCTGATGTCATTGGTACAGACGCGTGCCTGGGGGTTGGTATAAAACCAGTGACATCACAATTTCGGGGGGTTTGGAGATCAGATTAGATTACTAATATAATGCTATGGAGCATTAAGGTGTATTACTAATACAATGATATGCAGCATTAGGGTGTATTACTAATACAATGATATGCAGCATTATGGTGTATTACTAATACAGTGCTATGCAGCATTAATGTGTATTACTAATACAATGATATGCAGCATTAGGGTGTATTACTAATACAATGCTATGCAGCATTATGGTGTTGGCGCTAAGTGTCGTTTATTTTACAGAAGCTGCGCAGTGTGGCATCTCTGTACCAGCGCGTGCGTCTGGACCCTCCCTGCACCAACTCCACCCCCTCCACCCTCTACCTCAACAACCCCTACGTCAAGGGAGCCATCCACATCAGTCCCAAGGCCCTAGACTGGGCCATCTGCAGGTGACTGACCTCTAACTATAAATGAACTATTGAACCGTAGTCCTTACCCTCTACAGCTCTCTGCCCTTCTAGGCTAGCTACTATAGTAAACGATACAAAATACTTTCCCGTTTCAGTTCGGAGGTGAACCTGAACTACGGACGCATCTACATGGACGTCCGAAAGCAATACCTCAAACTACTGGGAGCTCTGGTCTGTGTTTGTTTATTCATTCATTCATGTAATTATTTGGTTGAGGACATGTTTATGTGTAGACGTGGCCTGTACAGTCATGATACAGTAGTTATATATCCATCAACTGATACAGTAGTTATATATCCATCGACTAAAGAACTATCATCGTGTCCGTCTTCTACAGAACTATCATCGTCTCTCTGTCTCCTCAGGTCTTTGTCATCGTCTCTGTCTCCTCAGGTCATCATCATTGTGTCTCTTGTCTCCTCGGATCTTTATCAACGTGTCTCTGTCTTCTACAGAACTATCAGCATGTCTCCGTCTCCTCAGGTCTTTGTCATCGTGTCTCTGTCTCCTCGGTCTTTATCATCGTGTCTCCATCTTCTACAGAGCTATCGTGTGTTGGTGTACAATGGAGACGTGGACATGGCCTGTAACTTCATGGGAGACGAGTGGTTCGTCGAGTCACTGCATCAGGAAGTAGGTTACCATGGAAACCAGCTGTCGGTCCTGATCCCAGCTGGATAGGGGTCTAAACGGATTACTGCTGGAGTGGATAGGGATCTTTATTTGGATCACTACAGGATAGTGCTTTAAACGGATCACTCTTGGTTTTACCACAATACTTGTGATTCTTAAGGTAACAATCTGATAGTGGGCCATCGGACTCTATATAATGTGATGCAGCAAGTAAAAAGCACTCTCCTGCCTATTTGTTTTATAATGCATGAACCATTGTTGGATTGTGTTAACACTTTGACTGCCATGAAACGTCTTTTCACGTCATTGCTGGCCATGCTCAATCGGATTCATATGTCCCCTCCGCTGGCCTGAGATCCACCAGCAGGACCCACTGAGCTCTCTGGCGGTTCAGGAGCGCCATCTGGTGGCCGATCGGCGCAATCGCCAAACAGGATGTTGAATAGAGGTTGTCCTAGACGACCGTAATGCCTTCCGGCGCTCGCTATAGGTCCCGCGACTCTGGCTCGTCACACTACACAGTGATCGATTGCCAATAACTCGATAAACAACATGATTTGGACGTATATACCATTATACAAGCTGGAGATGGACCGGGTAAATTTACATCCCATAATGATAAGATTTCAACTCGACGATGATCGCCCAACGGCGCGCGGAGACTGGGGTGAGTTTCAGCGTGTAACGTTACCGTCTTCGATACTAACTGCTATTATCAACATTTGACCCACATTAGATGATTGGTATAACGCTGCCCACGGAATTATAAACGCCCCCTAGCCCATCCGGTCAACATCAGATGACGTGTAGTAACTTCTAGAAGTAAGTCTAGTTGGAATTTTTTATATCGCGCTGATTGCCATAAAACTGTATTGCATCATCAATATAATGCATTTGGGGCTATAGATCACGTTCTGGAGAAAGCTGCAGAAAGAGATGAAAACATACTTATTAGTGCTGTCAGGCGATTAACATTTTTTATCTAATTAATTACAGGATTTGTAATTAATTAATCTAATTAATCGCATTTTAATCGCATAACCATTTTATGCCTGATATTCTATATTATATAATCATATTTCAAATTGCATGTGTCCGGATGGCAGAATTCAGTACTGTATCTACAAAACCTTCTGTTTAATCATCTTCCATCTATTAATTTGCTTCGATTTTTCAGGTCTGGTCAATTTGAGCATGGTGTTATTCACAGTCAAAGGTACAACATTTTTTTTATTTATATTCTCATTTGGTTCATTACAATTTACTCAAATTTTCATTCAATCAATCACAGCGCAGATTGATTGATTGAATGAAAATGTTATTAACAGATTGCAGAATGGGTACAATACAGTACGGCACACAATTGTTAAGGGGATGCAGACCAGGGTGCAACTTGCACCGTGCAATCCATTCTTTGTGGATCTAGCCCACAGTATTTCTGACACTGGGAATACATTCCCTGAGATTCATAGATGTCCCTAGAATCAGATACCAATAACATGCAAATGGACCATATTAAAAAATAAAAAAGTCTGTAAATGTGTATTCTACATTCTTATGGAATGAATGAGATACAAAAAAAAAAAAAAAAAAAAATTGTAATTAATTTTGAGTTAATTTTCATAACGCAATAATTTGCTGTGTAATTAATTAATCTAATTAACGCGATAAACTGACAGCCCTAATACTTATACATTAGACCATACTTTACTATGAATATGTGAATGAAAAAGTTTAACGTTGCTACACAATGAACAATACATATAGGACTTTGAATGGGCCCTAATAATGGCAATGTAGCAATAGAATTTAAAAAGTTATAGCCATGCAAAGAAGGGGTACTTCTCCATAGACAAATAGAGCCGGCAACCTATGGTATATCATTAATTTAACCCAAGGCAACCAAAGTGTTAACACTTTGATCGCCATGGTTAAATTCATAATTTACCATCCCTAGCCAGCTCTATTTGTCTATGGAGAAGTTCCCCTTCTTTGCAGGGCTATAACTTTTTTAATTCTATTGCTAAATTGACATTATTATGGCCCATCAATGTCCTATATATATTGTTCAGGGTGTAGCAACGTTATACTTTTTCATTCACATATTCATACTAAAATACGGTCTAAAGTATAAATATGTTTTTATCGTTTTCTGCAGCTTTCTCCAGAACTTGATTTATAGCCCCAAATGCATTATATTGATGATCAAATACAGTTTGGTAGCGATCGGTGCCAGATAAAAAATTTCAACTGGAGGTACTTCTAGAAGTTACTACGTATCATCTGATGATGACCGGATGGGCGGGGGGTCGTTTATAATTCCGTGGGCAACGTTATATCATTCATCTAGTGTGGGTCATATGATCATCAGAGCAGTTTATATGGAACACATTAGAAAATAACGCTGGATCTTACCGTATCTTCCTCGCGCCGTTGGACGATCAGCTTGGAGTAGACAGTTTTCCATTATGGGATGTTGATCTAGATTAACCATGTCCAGGTTGTATAATACTATATACGTCCAAATAACATTGTTTATTGAGTTAGGGCGAGCAATTGATTATCCAGTGTGTCGAGATGGAATCCGGTTAACGATCGCGAGTGCCCGGACGAAATATGGATGAGCACTTCCTGTTTGGCGCGTCACTTCCGGTTGGCCGATCTGCCGATCAGCCACCAGATGGCGCTCTTGAACCGTTAGACAGTTGAGTGGAGCTCAGCAGTATAGCTCAGGTCCCCGGAGGAGAAATATGATTTAGATCACAGATTTTTGAAATATTGATATCGAAGACGAGTTACGGCGTCTTCGGCAGAATGAGCAAAGACGAGTTACGGCGTTCCCGGCGATTAAAGTGTTAAGATAACGAGCTGTGTCTTTTCAGGTGCAGGTGAAGAGGAGACCCTGGGTCTACATCGACGGTGGCAGTGAGCAGGTGGGGGGATTCGTGAAGGAGTTCTCCAACATCGCCTTCCTCACTGTCAAGGTAAGCGGTCGAACCAGAGTGTCTAAAGGAGAGTATCTCACTCTACAGGTAATCAGAACCAGAGTTAGTCTAAAGGAGAGTATCTCACTCTGCAGGTAAACAGTAGAACCAGAGTTGGTCTAAAGGAGTCTCTCACTCTGCAGGTAAACAGTAGAACCAGAGTTGGTCTAAAGGAGTCTCTCACTCTGCAGGTAAACGGTAGAACCAGAGTTAGTCTAAAGGAGTCTCTCACTGTACAGGTAAACAGAACCAGAGTTAGTCTAAAGGAGTCTGTCACTCTGCAGGTAAACAGTAGAACCAGAGTTAGTCTGAAGGAAAGCATCTCACTCTGCAGGTAAACGGTAGAACCAGAGTTAGTCTAAAGGAGAGTATCTCACTCTACAGGTAAACAGTAGAACCAGAGTTAGCCTGAAGGAAAGTACAGTATCTCACTCTACAGGTAAACAGTAGAACCAGAGTTAGTCTGAAGGAGAGTATCTCACTCTACAGGTAAACAGTAGAACCAGAGTTAGTCTGAAGGAGAGTATCTCACTCTACAGGTAAACAGTAGAACCAGAGTTAGTCTGAAGGAGAGTATCTCACTCTACAGGTAAACAGTAGAACCAGAGTTAGTCTAAAGGAGTCTCTCACTCTGCCACCAATTTGATAACCGGGACTAATGAGACCCGACCACTATCTCTTTGAATGGGGAATCATCCGTATCTAAGAATCTGTCATACATATCATAATTTTTCTTTTACATTTGAAGTTGCTGGTAAATTACTGCCAATACAGAATGCTTAAATTGGTAAAAATAATCTGCAAGATTATTGTTTTTAGGATAAAATTTTCTTCTGATGAGAGGTCATCGCTCTAGCATTCTTGCACTGCACTGAGTTACTTTTACTTCAAACTAACCACTGTTGCCGCTGGTTACGTAAAGCACAGGAAAATGGCTTCTCCCATTTCCACTGGGAGACGGGATTGCTTGTTAAGAAGTAGCTTTGCCGCCCGGTGCTGTATAGCTTCAGTGAGAGCCGTCGGTGCTGTGACCTCATCCTCTTATCATCCTAAGGAATGTCCTACCATTGATTGAAAATGTTAACGGATTGCAGAATGGGTACAATACAGTACGGCTCAATACACACAATTGTTAAGGGGATGCAGACCAGAGAGACTTACATCACGGTCCCCCATTTTCAATTCATGATAAGAGATGGAGAATAAAAAGGCAGTTTAAACAATATAACAATATAATTAACTCTGGACATGCATGCGCATATCGGCAACAAGGTGCGAGATGGGGTCATATTTACCCTACAATAAATATAGTTACAATATATAATCTAATAATCCAATCTAATATCTAAAAATGCTAAATATATGATCTGATTAAGTATACAGTATACACATAAGGTGCGGTATGCATAAGGTAAGTCTATATTGTCCATTTAGGTGGGAGTCAGCTACTAGGTTCCTATGTAGGAGTAGACATTACAGTATAGGATGCAGCCAAGAGTTGGACCAGACAGGCAGACACCAATATGTAGAACAGCAAATGTAAAGGCATTCATGAACTAGGTATGAGAATCACTATTGTGTTTATATTAGTTGGTGATAAGAGGCTAGCAAAACGGTTAATTATTATAAATGTATATGTAAATGTTGGATTATTAGTTGAAATGTGACCACGTACACTTTGAGTTAACCGTCTGACTCCTCCTCAGGGTTCCGGTCACATGGTCCCTCAGGACAAACCCATCGCTGCCTTTGCCATGTTCTCCCGCTTTATCAAGAAGATGCCCTTCTGAGAGGCCACCTGCTGGGGAGACATAGTCCACCTCTTCACTTCTCCTCACATGATTTGCACTAATGACAACCACCCGATTCTGGTTAACCATACATACATAATACTATATCTACCACCTATACACCATCTAAAGATAACTAGGTCTGGTTAACCATACATACATCTACCACCTAATGATAACTAGGTCTGGTTAACCACCATACATACATCTACCATCTAAAGATAACTAGGTATTGTTAACCATACATACATCTACCACCTAATGATAACTAGGTCTGGTTAACCATACATGCATCTAATGATAACTAGGTCTGGTTAACCATACATACATCTACCACCTAATGATAACTAGGTCTGGTTAACTACCATACATGCATACATCTACCATCTAAAGATAACTAGGTATTGTTAACCATGCATACATGCATCTACCACCTAATGATAAACTAGGTCTGGTTAACCATACATACATCTAATGATAACTAGGTCTGGTTAACCACCATACATGCATACATCTACTATCTAAAGATAACTAGGTATTGTTAACCATACATACATCTACCACCTAATGATAACTAGGTTTGGTTAACCATACATGCATCTAATGATAACTAGGTCTGGTTAACCATACATACATCTACCACCTAATGATAACTAGGTCTGGTTAACTACCATACATGCATAAATCTACCATCTAAAGATAACTAGGTATTGTTAACCATGCATACATGCATCTACCACCTAATGATAAACTAGGTCTGGTTAACCATACATACATCTAATGATAACTAGGTCTGGTTAACCACCATACATGCATACATCTACCATCTAAAGATAACTAGGTATTGTTAACCATGCATACATACATCTACCACCTAATGATAAACTAGGTCTGGTTAACCATGCATACATACATCTACCACCTAAAGATAGCTAGGTATTGTTAACCATACATAAATATATCACCTTATGATAACTAAGTCTTGTTAACCATACATAAATCTACCATCTAAAGATAACTAGGTCTGGTTAATAACCATACATGCATCTAATGATAACTAGGTCTGGTTAACCATACATGCATCTAATGATAACTATGTCTGGTTAACCATACATGCATATACCATCTAATGATAACTAGGTCTGGTTAACCATACATGCATATACCATCTAATGATAACTAGGTCTGGTTTAACCATGCATGCATATACCATCTAATGATAACTAGGTCTGGTTAACCATACATGCATATACCATCTAATGATAACTAGGTCTGGTTAACCATACATGCATATACCATCTAATGATAACTAGGTCTGGTTAACCATACATGCATATACCATCTAATGATAACTAGGTCTGGTTTAACCATACATACACCATCTAATGATAACTAGGTCTGGTTAACCATACATACACCATCTAATGATAACTAGGTCTGGTTAACCATACATACATATACCATCTAATGATAACCATGTCTCGCAACAATGAATTGAGGCTATGACTGACTGACTGATACCACACATATTTGATGTGGAAGAAAGTTATTGACCATGAGACGTCTGGTAAGCAAGCCAGCCTTTTTGTCAAACATACTGTACCGTCGGATCATATTCACTTGTTTGTTAACCATAAGCAAAGTTATTGACTGAAAGGTTTACTGGCATAAATCTTCCTGGGTCACTGGCATCAGTCAAGACGGGTAGTTGTCAAGAAGTTACTAAGGTGGCGCAGAGGGACTATAATGAAAGTCAGCGGTGAACAAAGCATAAATAACATATTTCTTTATATTTTTATGTTGCAATTATGAATGAATGGTACATATTTTGTTATAAGTGGCCTTGGTATAAGCAAAATAATCTGATGTGTAGGTGTGCATTAAGCGGTTTTAAGGCACTTTGCAGAGGCAACCACCGCCGCTGTGCGTCCGGTGGTTCTCCGCCTCCATGTTGTGCCTTGGAACTGTTTTAACGCACACCTACTCGTTGATTATCCCTCGCGGAAGTAGGCCTCTGGTAGCTCCACACTGCTGTTGCTGCTGTTCTACTGGTTGCTTTTATTTAAATTTCTTTTTTATTTTGTGTTTGTGGATGGGAGAATGGAGATGTACAGTGTTGAGTATATCTTGTAATTATGGCTGAGTTCAGCTGCTTGCACATTATGAAAGGGCTTTGATTCAACACAGGAACACAATCGGATCTTTAACTTTGGTCCAGATCTCGTCCCTGCTGGTCTCACGGATCTGGCTTCTAGGGTCAGGTGGTGGTCCTGTGTGGATCCAGGTCTTCATGGAAGTCCTGTCTGTGTGGATCCAGTTTTTTTCTGTCTGGGTAATCAAAAGGGAATGTCTTGTTATTTTGTCATGTCTCAAATCTGTTCTAAATAAACATGTCAAATCTCAAATCTGTTCTCATTTAGTTATTTAACCTCACAGTAAATGTATATAAATCGCTGTAATGCTGTTACCTTGTTCTGTCCAGCGACTGACAACGTAATGTCCAAATGATGACATATTACAACTTAACAGCCAAATGATTGCTTGTCTGCATAGGTGTATGTTTAGGGGGGGGGGTGCAGAATTTTTCTTGGAGCAAATATCAACTGTCAAATGCTTTCGACAGATCCACAGATGGGGCAGCATAATGCTTCTTGCTGTATCTAATCCAGATATAATGTAATTTGTAACTAACTAATGTAAGAGCTGTAATAGTGCTGTGATTAGTTCTAAATCCAGATTGTTGTGGATTTAAGACTGGGTTGAGAGAAAAGACTGAGTTGATTGTTTACTGTTATAGAAAATGCATGTTTCATCCTATTACAACATTTGTACAGCTTACTGGGCCTATTAGTTCATTGCTCTGTTCAAATACATATTCTCTGTACAGCCTTAACTAGTTAATATAGTTAACTAGTATCAGACACTAGGGCGACAGTCTGGTTAACCATGGACCAAGGACAGCTTGACTTAGATATGACGTGTCCAAGAAAATCACATAAATCCCTAAACCCATCTTTGTTTTAATTTTTTCATCTCCGTTTTCATTAGTCATTCCCAGCTGGTGTATTTAATTGTAAGTCTGACCAGAGCGCTCTCACTTTCTGGTCAGACGCTCGTGTTACACTTGTCTCTGATTGTAAACTGAGGATACTTTGTGGTTATTTTGATACAACTTGACTCATCTGAATTTCTACAGTTTCACTCCTTTAAAATATTACCATGAGTTTTTGATTTGACTGCAGGGGTCCAGTTTTCTGAGGGGATGTCTTGTTCCATTTGTCTCAAATCTGTTTTAAATAAACATGTCTCAAATCTGTTGTTAGCTTGGAATTAGCAACACAAGAAATTAAATGCACTAGGTTGTCAGTAGATGAGTGTCTAGGCACCTATTAAGATCACTGATGCAGGGCCTAAATGGATCTTCAGAGCAAGCAGTTGAAGTCTCAGAGATGGCGTCTAGGACAGTCGCAGACAAACCAATTTTTACATAAACAACCATCCTCTCTCAATAAATTGTAGCCTGTTAGACCTACTTTCAAATCATTAATACTTTTTCTTAACCCACGACTCACTCAATACTAGGATATCAGGATCATTCTGCAGAGTTAAAACGTTCTAGTTTGAGTGGAGAGGTTGGAGCATGAACATTAACAGGTAGGAGGCAGAAAGGAAATCATGAGCAGGTTTGAGGCTGTAACAGTATGATTTATAGTAGTGCAGTGTGTGTGAATGAAGGAGTTGATAGTTAATGGTATCAGGAAGGACTTAGCGGATGGTGATGTAAATAAGCTATCACTGAATCTGAAAAAAACTAAATTTATGATTTTTGGCAATCGAAAACTAGATGAAAATATAGTACTGACCATAGATGGAGCTGATATAGAGCGAGTTAATGAATTTCGTTTTCTTGGTGTGATTATGGATGATAAATTAACATGGAAATCACACATAGCACACGTTAAAAAAAAGATGTCCAAGAGTATTTTTGTTATGAATAAAGTAAAGGATGTGTTAGAGTATGAGGCAATGAGAACACTCTACTGCTCACTCATCTCACCTTATATCAGTTATTGTGTTGAAGTATGGGGGAATACTTATGGGACAAATATAAAACCATTATATATACTACAGAAGAGGGCTGTACGAATCACACATAAAGTGAGTTATCGAGAACACACAAATATATTATTTATTAAATCTAGAATAATTAAACTTGAAGACATGGTTAAGTTTCAAACAATGTTAATTATGTTTAGGGCAAGAAATAATACACTGCCAGAAAAACTACAAAATCTTTTTCATTTAGAAAGAGAGTTAGTAGGAGAAAATACAATTTTAAACATCAGTTTGCACGTACCACACTTAAACAGATGTGTCCTTCAGTTATTGGTGTAAAGTTATGGAATTCTCTCCATAGCGAGCTTAAGGGATGTAACAGTGTTTATCAATTCAAAAAAATGTATAAAAAAAAAATATTTAGTCAGTATGAAAATCAAAATGTGATCTGAACAGTGAGATCTTTTTTTTTCTCTTCTCTTTCTTTTCTTCTTTATTCTTTATCATTATTATTATTATTTAAATTTTTCTTGTTTAACTGTGGATTGTGTTTCTTTTATAAATGGTATAAATGATTATTTGTGTAAATAAGGTTATACGCCGACCATTAAGAAAATACATGTTAGTTTAGGAATAAGGGGCAGGTAATTATAAGATGTATTCTTCTTCCTGCTCCTTTTGTCCATGGAATGGCTATTTATGATTTTTTTTAATGAAGAAACTATGATTGTATTATTCCATGTGGCAAATAAAAACTCTGAACTGAACTGAAATGGTTAATGGTATCAGGGAGGATTTGGCTGCCGTTTAATGGTATCAGGAAGGAGTTAGCTGATGGTTAATGGTATCAGGAAGGACTTAGAGGATGGTTAATCAGGAAGGAGTTAGCTGATGGTTATGGTATCAAAAAGACTACAATGTTGTTGTCTGAATGTTGAGGCGGCTGGGTGGCATAGCGGAGATTGCGCTCGTCACCAATGCAAGAGACTCCAGTATCGAATCCCAGTCTCAGCATTGCCTTCGGCTTGGGCCGGCCGCCATCGTACTGGCTCATTTGGCAGAGTCAGCGGGTGGAAGTCGATGGGTGGGGATTGGACGTTGTGGACAGCGACCCCTACAGGTCGGTTGGGAGACGCCTGCACAGCAGAGACAGGTAGTGTGAGCCTCCCATGCGTTACACCTCGCCAATGAGAGTCCGCGCTGGCAGGCGAAAAGATGTGACAGGCTGCCTCCTCGTGTGCCGGAGGGAACACGTGATGCAAGGCCTCTATCCTCACTACAACCGACCTGTGGGGGGCATAGTCGAGCAACGTTCAAGACAGGGGAGGGGAGAATTGGATGGGAGAAAAATAAGGAGAAAAAGTGGATCAAAAAATAAAATTGTGTTGTCTGAACCGTTACTAAGTTACCAGGACACTTCTAACTAACTACTCCTGGGTAACTGTTTATAGGCCTATTATTTATTTATTTACATGTACTGTATGTCAGAACCATTATTGTCATTTAAACGGATGGGACTCTTTTCATTCTCTAGCTCTTCATACTGAATGCCAGACAACAGTAATGTAACAGAGTTGATTGTGATTCCACTTGCCAAGGTAACTAACTAATAACCAATAGAACAGCGTTTATGTTGTTCTATGGATTCTCATTGGTTGGTGGGCGTTTCCTTGTGAGCTACTATGCCAATTCAGGTAAAATCACGTCAGAGTGGTATTGATTGATTGATTGATTGAAAACTTTATTAATTGCTCAATAGCATTAGACTACGCCCATGGTTGGTTCACATACACCCAGAATTGAGAACATGTTATTCAAAAATGTTTAACTCTCACTACTAGTTAGAATTATTAATGTTACAAAGGGTCAGATTAAACCGAATATATATATTTATTGCCTGAGATCCCATGTATACTATTTGTATATCGTTTGATATCCCCTGTATATTCCTTGTACAATATGCACGGAATATCCCTTTAGTCTAGCAGGACAGACCATAATATTCATTCCTCTATTGGAAGCGATCCCATGGCGCCAGGTACCGAGTAAAGCCTTGCCCCTCGAGCTGACTTGAAAGCTGCCGCCGGGACTCGCCCGAACATGCCCGCTTTCGCCCACGGCTACGAGACCGGGAGGCGACAGAAATGAGATAGGCACTATTTGTCCACCGTGGATATAAATATGGCGCAAGAATACAGAACCCCGCTTGCAGTTCCCCCTTGCAGTTCCCTTTTTGCAGTTCGCCTTCAGTTCAGTCTGGTTCAGTTACTAAGTAAAGCCTTACCCACTACGCAACGTGCGGTATAACAGGGCTCGCATGCCCCAAGATAGAGCCTCGTGTTATCCTAAATACGTCTGTTTGTCGTATCGTTCTCTATATATTAGTAAACCTTCATTACGAGTCAAAGACCACGTGAAGGGGGTAATTGTGTGTCTATAATAGAGCACTTATTGCCGCGTGCTAATAGTACAGTAACGTCAAGTTCAGCCGTGCACTACCGCACCGGAGAGGATATTTACACCGGAGCAGCAGCACCACGGAGGACTTACACCCCACCGGCAGTGCCACTCTCCGGGCAAGGATTATTCTTCTTCATTGCTTTGACCAAGCTGCTGGAACAGAGAACCGCCTACCCCACTGCTACTGTGGGATTTACACCTGCCCGTGAGACCATCACTCAAGCCTGTCTCTGTCGTAACAGAGGCTCGACGGCTCTCACCTACACGGTGCGCATCCTGGGACCAGGTTGCCTATCCCCACTGCTCCAGGGGTGATATTGCCCCCGTGAACCATTGACTTGCATAGAGCTTTGGCCCCCTCTGCTGGCTTACAACCGGTAGTACACCCTTTCCCAGAAGATCCCTAGATAATCCTTAATATCCATTATTGATTTACCTGCACATTCTATTTGCCTTATAAGCGCATCTAAAGTGACCAAGTGATGTAACCTAATATCCCCTTTGTGTAATAAATATTGTAAACTAGTATTCTGTGTGGAAAACCGTGTTATTGTGAAGTGTCGTCATCTAGAATACCTTTGTACGGTGTTGGCCAGCAATGTACAAGTCGGTAGTGATTCAATGATATCAGTACTTGATTAATACAGTCAGGGAATTGTACCCCTCAGTTACAATTGGTCCTTCGAGCCGGAGATAATAATTAGCGTAATATTAATATAATATTAATATGGAATTGGCCGATGACGAACACTCCACAAACGGTTCTCCTAAGCTAGATCGCCCGCAGCGCAGACGACAGCCACCTCCCTACCTAGAGGCATACTCTGTCAGTCCAATACCTAGCTTTAAAGGGAAGTTAAACGCGGAAAAAGTAGAAAGTAAAATTATGTCTGACCTTAACAACCAGGCTACCCCGCCAACAGAGGCCCTAGTGGGTTCTAATGTAACTGACCAAGCTCACGGTGGGGACCAGGAGGGAACTGACATGACTTTACCCCCAGACACTACCCAAGAAGTAGTCCCCGACCAGCCCCGGGAGGAAGACAACCCTAAAGAGACGCGCACCCAGGAGACGGATCTCCTCGGTACGCAACCGGAGAATGGATCTCCAACAAGTACTGCCGGGAGCCGATCGCCCCGAACGGCGTCTTCCCCCAGCGAGGCGGACAAGATGCTGGCGCAAGCACTCATCGCCACCCTGGCAGCCTCCACCGAACGCGATCGACTTCAAGCGCAACAGACGTGCGAGCGCGAACATTTCGCAGGTGAGCGAGAGCGCTTCCAGGCGCAACAAAGGAGCGAGGACGACCGAATAAGACTGGAGACCAGACGCCTCCAGACAGAAGAGAACATCGAGAGAAGCCGCGCCGACGTCGCAAATGCACAGCTCCACGCCGCCCATGCCAGCGCCAATGCCCAGCGTGACGTCGCCAACGCACAGCGCGACGCTGCCCAGGCCAGCGCCAATGCGCAGCGCGACATCGCCAACGCCCAGCGCGAAGCCGCGCGCGACGCAGCCCATGCCCGGCGCGAGGCAGAGCGCGACCGGCTGCAGGCAGAGCTGATGGACAAACTAGTTGCCATGGCGACACCCCCTCACTCCGCACGGAGCTCCCAGAGGTCGTCAAGACATGGGTCTAGGACACATTCCCCTACCCGACGAAGCGACCCGGGACCCCGCCTACAGGAGGATCCTGTCCACGTCTCCGAACCCCGCCAACAGGAGGAGCCTGTCCACGTCTCCGAACCCCCTCCCCAGCCGGTCCATACGAGACCCAGCAACCGGGTAACGGAACCGGACCACGCCGAGAGACTGAGCAGACGACTCCAGGTCCTAGCAGAGGAAGAGGAGGAGGAAGAGGAGGGGTGTCAAGCCGACCAGCAGCAACGTGCTCTGGCCCCGGAGGCCCAGTACAGCCCCGACCCGCAGCCACGTACTCAGGACCAGGAGGTCCAGTACAGCCCAGAAGTCAGCCCCGAGGCCCTGCGCTACCAACCCCCGACTCAACTCACGGGTGAGTTTGACGCACCGCCAGCCCCGAGGAACAGCACCTGGGTACCCGACCTTCGGTACCCACCAAGTACCAGCCCAAGACGACACGCCAGAGGAGACTCGCCTAGGAGGCCTCTCCCCCAACGCTCACCGATGTATCAGTCACCCACAGCGTCATACATTGCCACGCCGTCAATCCCAGACTTCGTCTATGAGAATCGAGCACAGTACACGGAGTTCCGGATGTGCCTAGAGACAATGATGGTGGACGTCGCTGATGAACGCCACAAGTATGCAATATTACTGAAGCACCTGAAAGTACCGCGAGCGCACAATATAGCGCTGGCCTACGCCTCCTCTTCGACACCATACACAGCGGCCCTTGCAGCGCTGGACCAGAGATATGGACGTATATGGGATTACGTGATAGAAGAGATAAGGCATATTGACCGCCTACCCCCAGCCACAGACAATCGAGCACTGGACGACCTGTCCATCAGAGTGCAGTCCCTGGTAGGGATGCTGGGAGCGCAGAGGGAAAAGGGTAGGCATGAACTATACGCCAACTCAAATGTAGAGAGGATCTTGGAGAAGCTACCGCCCGCCCGACAGGAGCGCTTTAGGCGGCAGAGAGACCACCGAGACCCTAATGGCCCCGAACCGAACCTCCTCGATCTAGCCGACTTCCTGGCGAGAGAAGTCAGCAGCTTACGGCTAGATACATTCGGACGGAGCACCCCTGGCTCCAGAGAAGGACCCAGGAGAATAAATGATGGAAGAAGATCGGTGACTGTCATGCACCAATCAGAGTCAGTACCGCAGCACTCCAACCACAACACCCCCTCGACGAAAGAGGACCAGTGGAAGATTGAGTGCCAGTACTGTGGGGGAGAACATCGGCTCCACCAGTGCGAGGATTTCAAGAAGCTGACCACGGATGATGTAAGCCAGTGGGTCAAGGACCACCGCCGCTGCTTCCGCTGCGCGCGCAGCCACCTAGCAGCTGAGTGTCACCTGAAGAAAAAGTGCAGTAGGTGCGGTGGCACCCACCTGGAGGTCCTGCACGACATCAACAAGCGTCACCCAGGACAACAGAGTGGGCCCGTCGCGGTCATGTACCACGCCGAGGCGGTGGCACCAGAACCAAAGCTCCACCAGACCGCTCCCTTCTGTCCCGACTGCTACGGCAGACACTGGCGGACAAGGTGCGACTCGTACCATATAGAGTCTACGTCACCACCCGAGACAGGAGTGCTCCACATTGACCAGCACAGCGAGACCCCCCGAGTGCTCCTCAAAGTGGTCAGGGTGCTCCTGAGCCACGGGGACAAAGTCATGGACACTTACGCCGTCCTTGATGACGGGTCAGAGAAGACCCTTCTGCTCGCGTCCGCTGCGGCCCAGCTGGGACTGCGGGGGAGCGAGAACCAAATGACGATTCGGACAATAAGGAGAGATTTAAAGACGATAAAGGGCGAGAATGTCTCCTTCACTATCGCAGCAAGCGGGCAGCCAGAGCGACGGTACAAGATCACAAATGCTTTCACCAGCCAAGAAATAGGACTCTCGCAGTACACCTACCCTGTCACCAAGTTGATGGATAAATATGTGCACCTGCGCCAATTACCTATCCCGCTCATGGACGGCGCTACCCCGACCCTGTTGATAGGCTCCGACCATGCAGAACTCATAGTCCCGATTGACCGGGTCCATACAGGCCCCCGAGGCTGTCCTGCAGCAGTCGAGACCCGCCTAGGATGGACATTACAAGGGCCCCTCGCTAAATCTCCCAACCGAACAGCAGCCACTAGTTGCCTCCACTCCAGAGAGACAGAAGAAGACACCGGCCTCTCCCCTATACAGCAGAGGCTATTGACATTAAGCGAGAGGCCCGTGAGAGAACCGTGGGTACCAGAGGGAGTTCGGAACTCCACCCCCCTCAGCTGCGCTTCAGACGTGGCTGGCCTCGAACCCAGCACCCCAAGCGACTCCTCGACGGGGCGGCCGGGACCGGCCCCTCCTCAGATGGGGTACAGAGCGAACAAACGGAACAGACGGAGGAGGAGGAGAAAGCACAGCCAAGCACAGATCAAAGCAGTCTCAGGCCCGCTTCCTCCTAAGCCCCCCTTCATCCCGTCTAGCCGTCATGACCATAGACCAGTCACCACCCCGAGCTGCGTGGCCGGCCAGCCGCGTAAGCAAAGTGACCACTGGTACCGACGGAAAGGTCAGAGTGGCAGAAGTGCTCGGCCAAGGGCGGATCTACAACCGACCCGTGGCGAGGCTGATCGAGTCGCCAAGGCTTCCCGACTCGCCTAATGACGACCATGACCCCTGACTTTGTGAACTGACCGACCCCTCACAGACATTGAGTGGTGGACAGTGCGGTTAATCTGTCCCTGCTTAGCTAATTAGGTGGGACTAATTAGGGGGCGGCTGTTACAAAGGGTCAGATTAAACCGAATATATATATTTATTGCCTGAGATCCCATGTATACTATTTGTATATCGTTTGATATCCCCTGTATATTCCTTGTACAATATGCACGGAATATCCCTTTAGTCTAGCAGGACAGACCATAATATTCATTCCTCTATTGGAAGCGATCCCATGGCGCCAGGTACCGAGTAAAGCCTTGCCCCTCGAGCTGACTTGAAAGCTGCCGCCGGGACTCGCCCGAACATGCCCGCTTTCGCCCACGGCTACGAGACCGGGAGGCGACAGAAATGAGATAGGCACTATTTGTCCACCGTGGATATAAATATGGCGCAAGAATACAGAACCCCGCTTGCAGTTCCCCCTTGCAGTTCCCTTTTTGCAGTTCGCCTTCAGTTCAGTCTGGTTCAGTTACTAAGTAAAGCCTTACCCACTACGCAACGTGCGGTATAACAGGGCTCGCATGCCCCAAGATAGAGCCTCGTGTTATCCTAAATACGTCTGTTTGTCGTATCGTTCTCCATATATTAGTAAACCTTCATTACGAGTCAAAGACCACGTGAAGGGGGTAATTGTGTGTCTATAATAGAGCACTTATTGCCGCGTGCTAATAGTACAGTAACGTCAAGTTCAGCCGTGCACTACCGCACCGGAGAGGATATTTACACCGGAGCAGCAGCACCACGGAGGACTTACACCCCACCGGCAGTGCCACTCTCCGGGCAAGGATTATTCTTCTTCATTGCTTTGACCAAGCTGCTGGAACAGAGAACCGCCTACCCCACTGCTACTGTGGGATTTACACCTGCCCGTGAGACCATCACTCAAGCCTGTCTCTGTCGTAACAGAGGCTCGACGGCTCTCACCTACACGGCGCGCATCCTGGGACCAGGTTGCCTATCCCCACTGCTCCAGGGGTGATATTGCCCCCGTGAACCATTGACTTGCATAGAGCTTTGGCCCCCTCTGCTGGCTTACAACCGGTAGTACACCCTTTCCCAGAAGATCCCTAGATAATCCTTAATATCCATTATTGATTTACCTGCACATTCTATTTGCCTTATAAGCGCATCTAAAGTGACCAAGTGATGTAACCTAATATCCCCTTTGTGTAATAAATATTGTAAACTAGTATTCTGTGTGGAAAACCGTCTTATTGTGAAGTGTCGTCATCTAGAATACCTTTGTACGGTGTTGGCCAGCAATGTACAAGTCGGTAGTGATTCAATGATATCAGTACTTGATTAATACAGTCAGGGAATTGTACCCCTCAGTTACAATTAATATAGGCATGTTGAAATTTGTTAATGAAAATATTAATTTAGTTAGATTGTGTTGAAAATGCATATAACTAGCTAACAAACTAGAATGCTAATTATTCCCAATCCTTCTGTAGTGAGTGTTTAGGTGTATGCTGAGACAATACCTGATTGACCAGGATATGTTTTTGTCTATTAATAACCAGGTACATACTATTGTTATGTGATTGTACATATTGATTTCATCTTATTATGATTATTACGCGAGGAATGAGCCCATGTGAGCGGTGTTTGAGTGTGTGCTGAGCCAACTACCTGACTGACCATGTTTTTGTCTATTAACCAGTATCCAGAATAAATCACCCAAGACCGAGAAGCAAGTGTGTCCTTAATTAAAATTACACAACGCAAATAAAAGTTGGTTACAGTAACACCAGACAACAACAATAAGACGTTTTTGTTTAGTTTTTTTGTCTCTAAAATCTTTATTTTCATTGGTAAAGTTTAACTGCTGCAGTAAATCAGACCTACAGTATATTCTGATTTGTAATGAGTTGCTTATGTTACGAACAGCTTATACACATCTGTGTACCCCATATATATATGCTCATAATTCCACATTAGGGTTTAGATACATGGCAAAAACGTAACATTTTTATTAAGTTGATGGTTCTACATGGTACGACTGGATAGTAGGTTCATTGTTACACCGCTAGTACAGACAGCTGGCACTGAACCACCTCGTAGGTAGAAAATAATATGCATTCAAAATAGTAAGGATGCAATGTTTGGCTAACTTAACACATTTCAGTGGCTTAACATTTCTCAAAACAGTTACAGTACATATTGCTTCAGTATGTCAGCTAGTAATGGCTTATCTCTAGTTACAGTACAAAAAGACAGGTGTAGATAGTTGCCATGGTTACTGTACAGACATACTTATAAACATTTAAAGTAAATGCAGGGAGGTGATGATGTGGCTATAGAGGGCCGCCCTGCACATAGAACTACAACAGATAGACATAATATCAACATGGAGGTTCCAATACTGTTCCCGTGACTTAGGCTGGTAAAGCCTCCTGAAGTGTGAAAACGGAAGTACAGGAAGTACCGGCTACAGGCTTTCCGGTTTCGACAAAACAATTATAGAAACGTGTGAAGTGCACAATATTTCCTCGTTTAAGCCACTGCAACGGCTTTGCCTGAAGAATTTACTACATGACCGGGACGTTCTAGCTTGTTTGCCGACAGGATTCGGGAAAAGTTTGGTCCGTTCGGAGGCAGCTTCCAGGGGAAGTACATATACACCGGAAATTCACACTTTCGGCCGTAGTGCTTTACCAGTCTTTATCTCACGGAGGAGATAAAACTGGGAACGAGGTTATGACGGCCTTCACGTCACCTCAGTAATATGAACCTCAGTGTATCATAGTGATTTCCTTCAGTGTATATAAACCTCAGTGTATCATAGTGATTTCCTTCAGAACACCTAAACCTCAGTAATATGAACCTCAGTGTATCATAGTGATTTCCCTCAGAACACCTAAACCTCAGTAATATGAACCTCAGTGTATCATAGTGATTTCCTTCAGAACACCTAAACCTCAGTAATATGAAGAACCTCAGTGTATCATAGTGATTTCCCTCAGAACACCTAAACCTCAGTGTATCATAGTGATTTCCCTCAGAACACCTAAACCTCAGTAATATGAACCTCCGTGTATCATAGTGATTTCCTTCAGTGTATATAAACCTCAGTGTATCATAGTGATTTCCCTCAGAACACCTAAACCTCAGTAATATGAACCTCAGTGTATCATAGTGATTTCCCTCAGAACACCTAAACCTCAGTGTATCATAGTGATTTCCCTCAGAACACCTAAACCTCAGTAATATGAACCTCCGTGTATCATAGTGATTTCCCTCAGAACACCTAAACCTCAGTGTATCATAGTGATTTCCCTCAGAACACCTAAACCTCAGTGTATCATAGTGATTTCCCTCAGAACACCTAAACCTCAGTAATATGAACCTCGTGTATCATAGTGATTTCCCTCAGAACACCTAAACCTCAGTGTATCATAGTGATTTCCCTCAGAACACCTAACCCTCAGTAATATGAACCTCGGTGTATCATAGTGATTTCCCTCAGAACACCTAAACCTCAGTAATATGAACCTCAGTGTATCATTGTTGTTTTAAATGTTGTTCTTTAGATGGTTGTTGTTCTAAATGGTGCTGCTTAGACGGCGTTGCTCTCAGCATCTGGTTGGTTCTTCTTCTCGATCATGTCTCTCAGACCACGATTGAAGTGCAGGTTTGCTCCAATCACGATGTATCCCTGTAGAGGAACAGAGAGGACAGCATCAGTATAGACCGGCACATAGTAATCATTTAGTTTCACTCTACATCGTAAACACAGTGTGTCAGTGATGTCAACAAGGGGTTGCTGCAAAAAATTATAGTAGACGTACATTGTGATATATAATACATAGTATATTGTATTTGTATAGAATAATAGTAGACATGCATTGTGATATGTAATACATAGTATATTGTATGTGTATAGAATAATAGTAGACATACATTGTGATACATAGTATATTGTATGTGTATAGAATAATAGTAGACATACATTGTGATACATAGTATATTGTATTTGTGTAGAATAATAGTAGATGTATATTGTGGTATACAATACATAGTATATTGTATTTGTATAGAATAATAGTAGATGTCCATTGTGATACATAGTATATTGTATTTGTGTAGAATAATAGTAGACGTGCATTGTGATATATAATACATAGTATATTGTATTTGTATAGAATAATAGTAGACGTCAATTGTGATATATAATACATAGTATATTGTATTTGTATAGAATAATAGTAGACGTCCATTGTGATATGTAATACATAGTATATTGTATTTGTATAGAATAATAGTAGACATACATTGTGATACATAGTATATTGTATTTGCGTAGAATAATAGTAGATGTATATTGTGGTATACAATACATAGTATATTGTATTTGTATAGAATAATAGTAGACGTACATTGTGATACATAGTATATTGTATTTGTGTATAATAATAGTAGACGTATATTGTGGTGTATAATACATAGTATATTGTATTTGTATAGAATAATAGTAGACGTCAATTGTGATATACAATACATAGTATATTGTATTTGTATAGAATAATAGTAGATGTCCATTGTGATATGTAATACATAGTATATTGTATTTGTATAGAATAATAGTAGACATACATTGTGATACATAGTATATTGTATTTGTGTAGAATAATAGTAGATGTATATTGTGGTATACAATACATAGTATATTGTATTTGTATAAAATAATAGTAGACGTACATTGTGATACATAGTATATTGTATTTGTGTAGAATAATAGTAGATGTATATTGTGGTGTATAATACATAGTATATTGTATTTGTATAGAATAATAGTAGACGTACATTGTGATATATTGTATTTGTATAGCATAATAGTTGACGTACATTGTGATATATTGTATTTGTATAGAATAATAGTTGACATGCACTGTGATATATAGTATTGTATTTGTATAGAATAATAATAGACGTACATTGTGATATATAGTATATTGTATTTGTATAGCATAATAGTAGACTTACATTGTGGTATTCCACCACCTCCTCTATGAAGTCCATGCCGTCAGCCAGGGGGATCTGAACTCCTCTCTTCGTCCAGTCTACACACACACACACACACACACACACACACACACACACACACACACACACACACACACACACACACACACACACACACACACACACACGCACGCACACAATATCTTATTACAACTTTCACGTATCCAAGTCTAAAACGTGACAGACGACAGACAGTATAGCAATTTAGAGCCATTTATTTTAAATCATAATGGAATTGTAATAAAGAATAATGAATTTCAATAGGGTAACAACAACAGACTTTCTCCTGCTGATGATCCCGGCCCACCTGTGGACTTCCCTCTAAATGAGAGACTGAGTGGTCCTTCAATGCCAGATACTATCTTCCACAATTCTTTTTAATTATTTTTTAATTATTTTTTTTATCCACTTTTTCTCCCCATTTTCTATTTTTCTCCCATCCCAATTTCGTATTTCCAATTCTTCCCTCCCCTGTCTTGAACGTTGCTAGACTATGCCTCCCACTGGTCGGCTGTAGTGAGGATAGAAGCCTTGCATCACGTGTCCCCTCCGGTACACGAGGAGGCAGCCTGTCGCATCTTTTCACCGCAGCAGCTCGAACTCTCAGTGGCGAGGAGTAACGCGTGGGAGGCTCACGCTGCCCCCGATACTTCCTGTTTCCGCCGCACCGGCGTCACCCAACCGACCTGTAGGAGTCGCTGTCCACAACGTCCAATCCCCACCCACTGGCTTTCCCACCCTCTAACACTGCCAATTGTGTTAGTATGACGGTAGCAACGCCGAGAGCTGGGCTCGATACCAGCATCTCCTGCGTTAGTGGCGAGCGCCTTGCCCACTGTGCCACTCAGCCTCCTTGTCCACAATTACTTTTGAAGATGGTTCAACTATTCGGTTGAAGATTTTTATTTTTTTTTATGAATCTAAATTTCTCATTTCTACTTGACAATCTTCGTTGAGATCATTTAATTGAATACACTGTTCTGAGAGTTAGGCAAGAGGCCAAACATGACACAAATAAATGAAAAGCTATCAACCTTAAAGACTAGAAATTATGTATTATTTCAATTGACAAACTTCAGGGTTTTATTTATATTGAAATATATATTTAAATTAATTGTATAGTACATTTTTCTCTGGTAATCCACTATAAATACTCCCCTCCAGTGGGATCAAGGTAATCCAGATTTTCTATCCAAATCTGATCCAATCGGATAGGTATAGTTTTGAACTACCGGGCCCAGATGATAGAGATGTAGAGACAACCCATTAAACAACTTTGAGAATATTGAGGTATTTGTTACAGCCACAGCCAGGGCTTTTCTCTCCCCTGTCTGTCAGCAGGACGTTCCCATGCCCATACATGGTCCCCTTCCTGTTCCCGTCTCACCATCAACCTACTCATCTGTGCCTGTCTATACACACCTGCCGGCTATCACCCAATCACCGAACCTGGATAAGAGGCCTGCACTCCTGCCACTCCTCGTCCGAGTGTTGTTTATGCCTCCCGTGGTATAGGACTTTATTCTAGACCTTAGCGTGCCTGAATTATGTTTTATATGGTCAGTGACCTTGCTCCATACGAATCCTTGTTCTCCGATGTCCAGGACCTCACCCCTCCGGCCTACACCTCGACCACAGATCCTCACCAGCCTGCACCCTCATGGACCTCACCTACTCACACCATCGGCCTGTCACTCCTCCACTCCTTGTTCCCCGTCTCTAGCCCCTCTCACGACCCCTGGACCCTTCTCCCCCCTCATGTTTCCATTAAACGTTCTAAACCGCTCTATTCTCCTGTGCCCGTGTTCTGCTCCTGGGTTCTAGACAACACCGCACCCTAACAGTATTCCAATGATCTTAGACAATTAAATCAATATCTATAAACATTAACAACTGTCCTACACTGGAAATCAGTGCATCAATACTTGAATTTGTGATGTCATCAAGTGACATTAAATCAACCATTGATAATAAATGGGTGATTGTTTGAGCCATTATATACAAAATACTGTATTTAAATGTAGGATTTACAGCTCTAAATCTGAGAATGTATAATAGAACAACATACGTTAATTATATTTTAGGGTGGATTTCCCCTTTTATATAAAGTGAATCTTCATAGACACAAATATGACTCATCAAACCATTGTTTGACGCTAGAGAATAATAATAATAATAATAATAATAATAATAATAATAATAATAATAATAATAATAATAATAATAATAATAATAATAATAATAATAATAATAATAATAATAATAGAAACTGCTTACTATTGATGATTGGAACCACTGCTATCTGCAGCATGGTTTTCAGAGGGCCCTGTAGAGGGATGAGCTATACACAGCAGGACATGGGGAGACACATTAGTAATACTAGTGGTATTTTACTGAGAACCACACGGAAAATAAGCTGCACACTGAAACTATAATAATAGCAGTAGTAGCAGTAGTAATAGTAACAGTATAAGTAGTAGTAGCAGTAGTAGTCGTAGTAATAGTAAAAGTAGTAGTAGTAATAGTAGTAGTAGTAACAGTAGTAGTAGCAGTAGTAGTCGTAGTAATAGTAAAAGTAGTAGTAGTAATAGTAGTAGTAGTAACAGTAGTAGTAGCAGCCGTAGTAGTAACAGTAGCAGTAACAGTAGTAGTAATAGCAGTAGTAGTAGTAGTAGTAGTAGTAGTAGTAGTACAGTAGTTGTAGTAGCAGTAGTAGTACTGTAGTAGTAACAGTAGTGGTAACAGTAGTAGTAACAGTAGTAGTAATAGCAGTAGTAGTAGTAGTAGTAGTAGTAGTAGTAGTAGTAGTAGTAGTAGTAGTAGTAGTAGTAGTAGTAGCAGTAGTAGTAGTAGTAGTAGTACAGTAGTTGTAGTAGCAGTAGTAGTAGTAACAGTAGTAGTAGTAGCAGTGCTAGTAACAGTAGTTGTAGTATTGGAATTGTAGTAGTAGTAGTAGTAGTAGTAGTAGTAGTAGTAGCAGTAGCAGTAGTAGTAGTAGTAGTAGTAGTAGTAGCAGTAGCAGTAGTAGTAGTAGCAGTAGCAGTAGTAGTAGTAGTAGTAGTAGTAGTAGTAGTAGTAGTAGTAGTAGTAGTAGTAGTAGTAGTAGTAGTAGTAGTAGAAGAACAACACAGGCAGGTCAAAACATGCAAATGATACAAATATACCAAACACCAAATAAACATGGTCAGGGTAACACAATGACTCCTTACCGCCAGAGACTCCAGAGCTGACTTGTTGGAGTAGATTTTAAACCTGCAGAGATCAAGGAGAGGTAATGTCACTGTGCAGAGATCAAGGAGAGGTAATGTCACTGTGCAGAGATCAAGGAGAGGTAATGTCACTGTGCAGAGATCAAGGAGAGGTAATGTCACTGTGCAGAGATCAAGGAGAGGTAATGTCACTGTGCAGAGATCAAGGAGAGGTAATGTCACTGTGCAGAGATCAAGGAGAGGTAATGTCACTGTGCAGAGATCAAGGAGATGTGCTCTGCACTGCAGAGAAGAATATGTCACTGTGCAAAGAACAAGATAATAATAATAATAATAATAATAATAATAATAATAATAATAATAATAATAATAATAATAATAATAATAATAATAATAATAATAATAATAATAATAATAATAATAATAATAATAATAATAATAATAATAATAATAATAATAATAATAATAATAATAATAATAATAATAATAAGCGCTCCCCACAATGTAGGCTGGAAATTGCCTCCTTCACCACCACTGATAGCACCCAAGCCCGGAGCCCTATTTTCTGAAAATCCACCTAAAATACATACCTAAGTAAATGGAATATTGCCCCACTTCTACAAGGTCCATTTACATATTCTTGGTATCTAGGGACATCTATGGACCTCAGTGAATGTATTCCCAGTGTCAGAAATATTGTGTCCATTATGAAACAAAGGAGAATATGAATTATGATTTTTTCTTTGCATCTTTGACAGTGAATAACACCATGCTAATAATGACCAGACATGGAAAACTGCCACTGATCTCGTTCATTACCATCTTGAGATCATGTGTACAAAAAAATCTAAGGAAATGAATAAAGGGAAAATGATTAAACAGAAGATTTTGTAGATAGAGTACTGAATTCTCCCATCCGGACCAATGCAATATTATTATAGAATATAGAATAGCATGCTTATAAATTACCTTATTATAGCCAATTCGCACATTTATGGATTGTGCCAAATCTTATATTTCAAATCCCCGAGTTCAATTTGGATTTAATATCACCAGGCGTGCATAAGAACAGATAATGAAATCTACTGTATGTGCAGTAGCTTTTAAATTTGTATCAGGGTGCAACCGTTTTGAAACTAATTTCAAATCTAATTGTTGCTACATGCTAAAAATAGGGAAGAGAAACTAACTGCGCTTCAATATATGTCAACAACGTTAAGTGTTGTGGTTTATTATCCCGAATAATAAGAGATATTAAAAAAATTCATACAGAAGTAATTTGCTTGAAACCCCATAGAGGCTTTTGGGAAGTGTCGTTCTGCAGGAACAAGATGTCTCTGCAAAGAACAAGATGTCTCTGTGCAGAGAACCAGGAGAGGTGTTTCCTCTTAGAAGTTAGAAGTAAGTATTATTAGACTGAACTGATTTTTGACTGCATGCTACACGTCTATGCTGCAAGATAGGTGTCCATAGATGTCCCGATCGGATTGGACAAATCGGAATTGGAACAGATCACGGCATATTTTAATTGGTCGGTATCTGCTATATTACGACTGATCAAATTCTGATTATTTTTTGTTAAAAAATATATGAAGACCACTTAAGGGAAAAGCTGTGA
Organism: Notolepis coatsorum; assembly: GCF_963971535.1. Taxonomy (NCBI): domain Eukaryota; kingdom Metazoa; phylum Chordata; class Actinopteri; order Aulopiformes; family Paralepididae; genus Notolepis; species Notolepis coatsorum. Next base: position 179,222,233 of record NC_140170.1, on the reverse strand, counting down.
TGCAGGATCTTTAAGCCGAACCAAATAGATGCTTCATTCGGTGGTGTCTGTGTACCGTACCTGCGGAGATCTAAATGCACGGACAGCCTTTTGCCCTTCATGGTAAACTTAGCATTAAACTTTGCTTCCTGGAGAGAGAGAGAGGGGGGAGATAAAAAAAAGGAGAGAATACCCAAGAAAATGGCTACTCAACCATCATAAAGTTCTTGCAATTCTTTCCCTCGCCAAAATGTAGCTTAACTTTGCAGCATTATTATCCTCCTTCCCGACAAGCTAGCATGACGTGGTATCAATGGATTAGGTTGTCTAGTGTAACATGGTACTGTAGTTGGTTTTGTTACACCTCAGGTCAAAACAGAATGATATAGAATATTAGACTCTGGAAAAGAGTTCAAACAATATGTCTTGTATTTATTGAACAATCAGAAATAATAATTACATGCATCATTGGGTGGTCCATGGATCACAACATTATTCGTGTGTGTGTGTGTGTGTGTGTGTGTGTGTGTGTGTGTGTGTGTGTGTGTGTGTGTGTGTGTGTGTGTGTGTGTGTGTGTGTGTGTGTAGGTGTGTGTGTGTGTGTGTGCGTGCGTGCGTGCGTGCATGCGTGCGTGCGTGTGTGTGTACCATGGTCATGCTGCTGAGTTCGACCGTGGGCTTGCCAGGTGGCAGCAACATCACCATGACGATGGCTGTCATGGCAACCGTTGCCCCTGACGTCTTGATGGTGGTTTTAGGTGGCTTGGTGGCAGACAGTCGGAGAGCAAAGGGAGCATCTAACAGAGCAGGGTTCTGACAGAGAGAGACACCTCAATTAAACATCTCAAACTGTCTTCATCACGGTCAGTGACCCAGGATGCTGGACCCTGTCCTACCTCGTCTCATCTCATTGTCTTAACATCTCATTGTTTTAACATCTCAATGTCTTAACATCTAAATGTCTAATCTCATCTCATATTATTTTATTGTCTAATCTCATCTCATATACTTTTATTGTCAAATCTCTTCTCATATTATTTTATTGTCTAATCTCATCTCATATCTTTTCATTGTCTAATCTCATATATTATTTTATTGTCTAATCTCATCTCATATAATTTTATTGTCAAATCTCATCTCATATTATTGTATTGTCTAATCTCATCTCATAATTTTATTGTCAAATCTCATCTCATATTATTGTATTGTCTAATCTAGTCTCATATTATTGTATTGTCTAATCTTGTCTCATATTATTGTATTGTCTAATCTCGTCTCATATTATTTTATTGTGTAATCTCTTCTCATATTATTTTATTGTCTAATCTCATCTCATATTATTGTATTGTCTAATCTGATTTTATATTATTTTATTGTCTAATCTCTTCTCATATTATTTTATTGTCTAATCTGGTTTTATATAATTGTATTGTCTAATCTCATCTCATATTATTTTATTGTCTAATCTTTTCTCATATTATTGTATTGTCTAATCTCATCTCATATTATTTCAATGTCTAATATCTTCTCATATTATTTGATTGTCTAATCTGGTCTCACATTATTTTATTTTCTAATCTTGTCTCATATTATTTGATTGTCTAATATAATCTCATATTATTTTATTGTCTAATCTCATCTCATATTATTTTATTGTCTAATCTCATCTCATATTATTTTATTGTCAAATCTCATCTCATATCTTTTCATTGTCTAATCTCATATTATTTTATTGTCTAATCTCATATATTATTTTATTGTCTAATCTCATATTATTTTATTGTCTAATCTCGTCTTGTATTATTTTATTGTCTAATCTCGTCTCGTATTATTTGATTGTTTTATCTCTTCTCATATCATTTTATTGTCTAATCTCGTCTCATATTATTTCATTATCTTATCTCGTCTCGTATTATGTTATTGTCTAATCTCGTCTCGTATTATGTTATTGTCTAATCTTGTCTGATATAAATTTACTCACCAGCATCATGATGCTTCCGAAGTAGGTGGTCCTCAACAGCAACGCCATGTCCTTAGACATCTGGACAACGACACACACCATGAAGTAACACACCATGAAGTAACACACCATGAAGTAACACACCATGAAGTAACACACCATGAAGTAACACACCATGAAGTAACACACCACCAACACCATGAAGTAACACACCATGAAGTAACACACCACCAACACCATGAAGTAACACACCATGAAGTAACACACCATGAAGTAACACACCACCAACACCATGAAGTAACACACCATGAAGTAACACACCATGAAGTAACACACCACCAACACCATGAAGTAACACACCATGAAGTAACACACCACCAACACCATGAAGTAACACACCATGAAGTAACACACCATGAAGTAACACACCATGAAGTAACACACCATGAAGTAACACACCACCAACACCATGAAGTAACACACCATGAAGTAACACACCATGAAGTAACACACCACCAACACCATGAAGCAAGTAACACACCATGAAGTAACACACCACCAACACCATGAAGTAACACACCACCAACACCATGAAGTAACACACCACCAACACCATGAAGTAACACACCATGAAGTAACACACCACCAACACCATGACGTAACACACCATGAAGTAACACACCACCAACACCATGACGTAACACACCATGAAGTAACACACCATGAAGTAACACACCACCAACACCATGACGTAACACACCATGAAGTAACACACCACCAACACCATGACGTAACACACCATGAAGTAACACACCACCAACACCATGACGTAACACACCATGAAGTAACACACCATGAAGTAACACACCACCAACACCATGAAGTAACACACCATGAAGTAACACACCATGACGTAACACACCATGAAGTAACACACCATGAAGTAACACACCACCAACACCATGACGTAACACACCATGAAGTAACACACCACCAACACCATGACGTAACACACCATGAAGTAACACACCATGAAGTAACACACCACCAACACCATGAAGTAACACACCATGAAGTAACACACCACCAACACCATGACGTAACACACCATGAAGTAACACACCACCAACACCATGAAGTAACACACCATGAAGTAACACACCACCAACACCATGACGTAACACACCATGAAGTAACACACCACCAACACCATGAAGTAACACACCACCAACACCATGAAGTAACACACCACCAACACCATGAAGTAACACACCATGAAGTAACACACCACCAACACCATGAAGTAACACACCACCAACACCATGAAGTAACACACCATGAAGTAACACACCATGAAGTAACACACCACTAACACCATGAAGTAACACACCATGAAGTAACACACCATGAAGTAACACACCACCAACACCACGAAGTAACACACCATGAAGTAACACACCACCAACACCATGACGTAACCTACACTATGTAACTTTCACACAATGGCTGTGAGATGTAACACAGACAAACAAAGAGGATTAACAAAAACAGTAAGAATACAATGTATTTCTTCAAGCAAGGTAACTTTGTGCACTGTTTTGTTTATTTTGTACAGATGTATGCATTTCAAATTCTAGATTTGACTAGTTCCAATATTTGCAGATTTGCTAATTATGGAGGGAAGATGGACTTTGATATAAGGGATAATGATGATAAATATATGTTTTACAAATTAAGGGTGGCAACCAAAAAGACTCTCACAAGGATGAGTCAGGTGGTGCAGACGGTGGAAGGATGGATGGACGTGATCCATGAGGTCTATGTGATGCAGAGACTGACGTGTGCATTGAGACGACAGGGGGAGAGGTTTGAGGTGAGGTGATCCATGAGGTCTATGTGATGCAGAGACTGACGTGTGCATTGAGACGACAGGGGGAGAGGTTTTACAAGAGGTGGGGGAGATGGCAGGAGTTGGTGAGACCTACAAGGCCAGACTTTATATAATTTCAATTGATGCAGAGACCTTGTGTGCGAGAAGGATATGAATGCCCCCTTTTTTCCACAAGTACTATTTTTATTTGTGTTTATCTGCAGAAGTGGAAAATAAAAATATAATTACATAAAAAAGTAACATAGTGCATGTTTACGTGAGACCGCTCTGACCCGACCCGACCCAAGCCGGGCTCATCCTACTCACGCTCTCATTGTCGATGTACATCTGGAAGAGCTCAGCATTGAAGTAGGAGAACATTCCACTGTCAAAGAAAAACTCGGAAAGCGCCAAATACACCATCCTGTCATACTCCCTGATGATTGGATCTACTGCGTAGTTCACCATCGCATTGCTCTCGTTGGCTAACTCAAAGAACATGCCCTGAGAGAGGAAGAGACAGAAAGAGACAATATCACATTTATAACACTGAGGACAGCACTGGAAGTAAGTGTTTATATTTTATAGAATAGAATAGAAGTACTGTATTAATACAGAGGGAAATTCAGCACCACAGATCACACCACATATGGCATACAATACAATAAATAAACAAGGTAGTAAAACATTTAAATAAAATAAAGATAAAAAGTTCAATTAATTTGTTATCTTCACGAAAGATGTGAAGTGTGTATTTTAATGTTGGCTTAATTCTTTCTAAATTAAATATCATATTATACCTGAGTCAGCTTCTCCCCTATGTGTACTCTACTGTGGTGGGACCCACCACACCAAAAATAATATTAAAACCATTATATTTCAGTCAATCAATGACCTTCCTGTGTAACGAGCAGTCAGATGATCTGTCCTGTTGAAAACAAACACTATGCATAAGACTGGACGACATACTGTATATCTATAGGTAAAACATCCTTATGATTATCGGCATATTAATTTAAGATATTCCTTTATTGATCCCCTTGGGGGAATTTCGGGCGTCAAAGCACCATGGGGGAGGGGGGAGGGGAGGTACAGGTATGGGCAGGGTAATAGTATCTGAATATAAGAATATGAGAAAGAAAATAAACAGTATAAACAATATAATGGTGGAGTCAGACATACTTAGTGGTCAGACAATCCTAACAGACATTCCTTTCTTCTTTCACCCGATCACATGTCTGAAAATGTTTTGTACCTGCATTTCGTATTGGCATTCAATATGCGCGTGGGGAGAAATTGAATATCAGTATCGGCCTCAAAAAACCACATCTATGCATCCTGATACTGAAACTTGTAGTAGTGAGTCTCTCACCCTGAAGTCCATGTCCAGACTCCTGGCCGTCACCGTGGGGTCGCTGAGCAGAGAGTAGTCGATGCCAACATAATCATCCACCTCCGCCCTCACTAAGAACACACAAACTGTTAGTGTCCTCCTCCTCCTCCCTCACTAAGAACACACAAACTGTTAGTGTCCACCTCCTCCTCCCTCACTAAGAACACACAAACTGTTAGTGTCCACCTCCTCCTCCCTCACTAAGAACACACAAACTGTTAGTGTCCTCCTCCTCCTCCCTCACTAAGAACACACAAACTGTTAGTGTCCTCCTCCTCCTCCCTCACTAAGAACACACAAACTGTTAGTGTCCTCCTCCTCCTCCCTCACTAAGAACACACAAACTGTTAGTGTCCTCCTCCTCCTCCCTCACTAAGAACACACAAACTGTTAGTGTCCTCCTCCTCCCTCACTAAGAACACACAAACTGTTAGTGTCCTCCTCCTCCTCCCTCACTAAGAACACACAAACTGTTAGTGTCCTCCTCCTCCTCCCTCACTAAGAACACAAACTGTTAGTGTCCTCCTCCTCCACCCTCACTAAGAACAAACTGTTAGTGTCCTCCTCCTCCTCCCTCACTAAGAACACACAAACGGTTAGTGTCCTCCTCCTCCTCCCTCACTAAGAACACACAAACTGTTAGTGTCCTCCTCCTCCTCCCTCACTAAGAACACAAACTGTTAGTGTCCTCCTGCTCCTCCTCCCTCACTAAGAACACACAAACTGTTAGTGTCCTCCTGCTCCACCCTCACTAAGAACAAACTGTTAGTGTCCTCCTCCTCCTCCCTCACTAAGAACACAAACTGTTAGTGTCCTCCTCCTCCTCCCTCACTAAGAACACAAACTGTTAGTGTCCTCCTCCTCCTCCCTCACTAAGAACACAAACTGTTAGTGTCCTCCTCCTCCTCCCTCACTAAGAACACAAACTGTTAGTGTCCTCCTCCTCCCTCACTAAGAACAAACTGTTAGTGTCCTCCTCCTCCCTCACTAAGAACACACAAACTGTTAGTGTCCTCCTCCTCCCTCACTAAGAACACAAACTGTTAGTGTCCTCCTCCTCCTCCCTCACTAAGAACACAAACTGTTAGTGTCCTCCTCCTCCTCCCTCACTAAGAACAAACTGTTAGTGTCCTCCTCCTCCACCCTCACTAAGAACACAAACTGTTAGTGTCCTCCTCCTCCTCCCTCACTAAGAACACAAACTGTTAGTGTCCTCCTCCTCCTCCCTCACTAAGAACACACAAACTGTTAGTGTCCTCCTCCTCCCCCACTAAGAACACAAACTGTTAGTATCCTCCTCCTCCTCCCTCACTAAGAACACACAAACTGTTAGTGTCCTCCTCCTCCTCCCTCACTAAGAACACAAACTGTTAGTGTCCTCCTCCTCCTCCCTCACTAAGAACACACAAACTGTTAGTGTCCTCCTCCTCCTCCCCCACTAAGAACACAAACTGTTAGTGTCCTCCTCCTCCTCCCTCACTAAGAACACACAAACTGTTAGTGTCCTCCTCCTCCTCCCTCACTAAGAACAAACTGTTAGTGTCCTCCTCCTCCTCCCTCACTAAGAACACAAACTGTTAGTGTCCTCCTCCTCCTCCCTCACTAAGAACACAAACTGTTAGTGTCCTCCTCCTCCTCCCTCACTAAGAACAAACTGTTAGTGTCCTCCTCCTCCTCCCTCACTAAGAACACACAAACTGTTAGTGTCCTCCTCCTCCTCCCTCACTAAGAACAAACTGTTAGTGTCCTCCTCCTCCTCCCTCACTAAGAACAAACTGTTAGTGTCCTCCTCCTCCTCCCTCACTAAGAACAAACTGTTAGTGTCCTCCTCCTCCTCCCTCACTAAGAACACACAAACTGTTAGTGTCCTCCTCCTCCTCCCTCACTAAGAACAAACTGTTAGTGTCCTCCTCCACCCTCACTAAGAACACAAACTGTTAGTGTCCTCCTCCTCCTCCCTCACTAAGAACAAACTGTTAGTGTCCTCCTCCTCCTCCCTCACTAAGAACAAACTGTTAGTGTCCTCCTCCTCCCTCACTAAGAACAAACTGTTAGTGTCCTCCTCCTCCTCCCTCACTAAGAACACACAAACTGTTAGTGTCCTCCTCCTCCTCCCTCACTAAGAACACACAAACTGTTAGTGTCCTCCTCCTCCTCCCTCACTAAGAACACAAACTGTTAGTGTCCTCCTCCTCCACCCTCACTAAGAACACAAACTGTTAGTGTCCTCCTCCTCCTCCCTCACTAAGAACACACAAACTGTTAGTGTCCTCCTCCTCCTCCCTCACTAAGAACAAACTGTTAGTGTCCTCCTCCTCCTCCCTCACTAAGAACACACAAACTGTTAGTGTCCTCCTCCTCCTCCCTCACTAAGAACAAACTGTTAGTGTCCTCCTCCTCCTCCCTCACTAAGAACAAACTGTTAGTGTCCTCCTCCTCCCTCACTAAGAACAAACTGTTAGTGTCCTCCTCCTCCTCCCTCACTAAGAACACAAACTGTTAGTCTCCTCCTCCTCCTCCCTCACTAAGAACACAAACTGTTAGTGTCCTCCTCCTCCTCCCTCACTAAGAACACACAAACTGTTAGTGTCCTCCTCCTCCTCCCTCACTAAGAACACAAACTGTTAGTGTCCTCCTCCTCCTCCCCCACTAAGAACAAACTGTTAGTGTCCTCCTCCTCCTCCCTCACTAAGAACACACAAACTGTTAGTGTCCTCCTCCTCCTCCCTCACTAAGAACACACAAACTGTTAGTGTCCTCCTCCTCCTCCCTCACTAAGAACACAAACTGTTAGTGTCCTCCTCCTCCTCCCTCACTAAGAACACAAACTGTTAGTGTCCTCCTCCTCCTCCCTCACTAAGAACAAACGGTTAGTGTCCTCCTCCTCCTCCCTCACTAAGAACACAAACTGTTAGTGTCCTCCTCCTCCCTCACTAAGAACACAAACTGTTAGTGTCCTCCTCCTCCTCCCTCACTAAGAACACACAAACTGTTAGTGTCCTCCTCATCCTCCCTCACTAAGAACACACAAACTGTTAGTGTCCTCCTCATCCTCCCTCACTAAGAACACACAAACTGTTAGTGTCCTCCTCCTCCTCTCTCACTAAGAACACACAAACTGTTAGTATCCTCCTCCTCCTCTCTCACTAAGAACACAAACTGTTAGTGTCCTCCTCCTCCTCCCTCACTAAGAACACACAAACTGTTAGTGTCTTCCTCCTCCACCCTCACTAAGAACACACAAACTGTTAGTGTCCTCCTCCTCCTCCCTCACTAAGAACACACAAACTGTTAGTGTCCTCCTCCTCCTCCCTCACTAAGAACAAACTGTTAGTGTCCTCCTCCTCCTCCACCCTCACTAAGAACACAAACTGTTAGTGTCCTCCTCCTCCTCCTCCCTCACTAAGAACACACAAACTGTTAGTGTCCTCCTCCTCCTCCACCCTCACTAAGAACACACAAACTGTTAGTATCCTCCTGCTCCTCCCTCACTAAGAACACAAACTGTTAGTGTCCTCCTCCTCCTCCCTCACTAAGAACACAAACTGTTAGTGTCCTCCTCCTCCACCCTCACTAAGAACACACAAACTGTTAGTGTCCTCCTCCTCCTCCCTCACTAAGAACACAAACTGTTAGTGTCCTCCTCCTCCTCCCTCACTAAGAACACAAACTGTTAGTGTCCTCCTCCTCCTCCCTCACTAAGAACACAAACTGTTAGTGTCCTCCTCCTCCTCCCTCACTAAGAACACAAACTGTTAGTGTCCTCCTCCTCCACCCTCACTAAGAACACACAAACTGTTAGTGTCCTCCTCATCCTCCCTCACTAAGAACACAAACTGTTAGTGTCCTCCTCCTCCTCCTCCCTCACTAAGAACACAAACTGTTAGTATCCTCCTCCTCCTCCCTCACTAAGAACACAAACTGTTAGTGTCCTCCTCCTCCTCCCTCACTAAGAACACAAACTGTTAGTGTCCTCCTTCTCCTCCCTCACTAAGAACACACAAACTGTTAGTGTCCTCCTCCTCCTCCCTCACTAAGAACAAACTGTTAGTGTCCTCCTCCTCCTCCCTCACTAAGAACACACAAACTGTTAGTGTCCTCCTCCTCCTCCTCCCTCACTAAGAACAAACTGTTAGTGTCCTCCTCCTCCTCCCTCACTAAGAACACACAAACTGTTAGTGTCCTCCTCCTCCTCCTCCCTCACTAAGAACAAACTGTTAGTGTCCTCCTCCTCCTCCCTCACTAAGAACACACAAACTGTTAGTGTCTTCCTCCTCCACCCTCACTAAGAACAAACTGTTAGTGTCCTCCTCCTCCTCCCTCACTAAGAACACACAAACTGTTAGTGTCCTCCTCCTCCTCCCTCACTAAGAACACACAAACTGTTAGTGTCCTCCTCCTCCACCCTCACTAAGAACAAACTGTTAGTGTCCTCCTCCTCCTCCCTCACTAAGAACACACAAACTGTTAGTCTCCTCCTCCTCCTCCCTCACTAAGAACACACAAACTGTTAGTGTCCTCCTCCTCCCTCACTAAGAACACACAAACTGTTAGTCTCCTCCTCCTCCTCCCTCACTAAGAACACACAAACTGTTAGTGTCCTCCTCCTCCTCCCTCACTAAGAACACACAAACTGTTAGTGTCCTCCTCCTCCTCCCTCACTAAGAACACACAAACTGTTAGTGTCCTCCTCCTCCTCCCTCACTAAGAACAAACTGTTAGTGTCCTCCTCCTCCTCCCTCACTAAGAACACACAAACTGTTAGTGTCCTCCTCCTCCTCCCTCACTAAGAACACACAAACTGTTAGTGTCCTCCTCCTCCTCCCTCACTAAGAACACAAACTGTTAGTGTCCTCCTCCTCCTCCCTCACTAAGAACACACAAACTGTTAGTGTCCTCCTCCTCCTCCCTCACTAAGAACACACAAACTGTTAGTGTCCTCCTCCTCCTCCCTCACTAAGAACACAAACTGTTAGTGTCCTCCTCCTCCTCCCTCACTAAGAACAAACTGTTAGTGTCCTCCTCCTCCTCCCTCACTAAGAACACACAAACTGTTAGTGTCCTCCTCCTCCTCCTCCCTCACTAAGAACAAACTGTTAGTGTCCTCCTCCTCCCTCACTAAGAACACACAAACTGTTAGTGTCCTCCTCCTCCTCCCTCACTAAGAACACACAAACTGTTAGTGTCCTCCTCCTCCTCCCTCACTAAGAACACACAAACTGTTAGTGTCCTCCTCCTCCTCCCTCACTAAGAACACACAAACTGTTAGTGTCCTCCTCCTTCTCCCTCACTAAGAACACACAAACTGTTAGTGTCCTCCTCCACCTCCCTCACTAAGAACACAAACTGTTAGTGTCCTCCTCCTCCTCCCTCACTAAGAACCAGGCCATGTGAGCGGATCGGAGCGTGAGCGGCGCGGGGCGCGGAGCGGGCTGTTTTGACGTGAGCGAGGAGTGGGTTTTAAAATGAGTCGGCGCGACGTCCGGAGCGAGAGTTCTCCTCCGCTCCAATCCACTCCAGGCCGCTCACAGTGGTTTAACACTGTTGATGTAATATATACATGCAGTACAATGCCAAAGCAACAGATGGCGATGTACAAACATGAAGGCCATTTTCAACCAATGAGAAGGGTTCAGGCTTCGTCACTGTAGAGACGCCCACCATAGATATCTATGACGCCCACACTCACTCCTGTTAAAAAAAGTATCGACGCCATTGTTGTTGACGTTAGCTTACATGCTAACGTTAATGGCAGCGACCATAGCATTGTGGCTCGGCTAGCCTATCATCGCTTAATAGAACTAGTGAATGGATAAACAACGTTATTTAACATTGCAGAATGGCTACAATTACAATGCGGCTCAATACAAACAATTGTTAAGGGGCCCAGGGGGTGTAGACTGTTGTAGTTTGAGCTCATTTACACCATGCTCCAAAAAAGAAAAAGAAAAACTGCCGAGCGATCTGGCGCGGGGAGCGGGGAGCGCTCGATTCAAGGTGAGTGGGGAGCGAGCGGAGAGCGACTTGGGAGCGGGGTCAACATGAGCGATTAGCGGAGCGGACCAAGCTTTAAAGAGCGAAGAGCGGATTTCTCGGCCGCGCCGATCCGCTCACGTGGCCTGCTAAGAACACACAAACTGTTAGTGTCCTCCTCCTCCTCCCTCACTAAGAACACACAAACTGTTAGTGTCCTCCTCCTCCTCCCTCACTAAGAACACACAAACTGTTAGTGTCCTCCTCCTCCTCCCTCACTAAGAACACACAAACTGTTAGTGTCCTCCTCCTCCCTCACTAAGAACAAACTGTTAGTGTCCTCCTCCTCCTCCCTCACTAAGAACACACAAACTGTTAGTGTCCTCCTCCTCCTCCCTCACTAAGAACACACAAACTGTTAGTGTCCTCCTCCTCCTCCCTCACTAAGAACACAAACTGTTAGTGTCCTCCTCCTCCTCCCTCACTAAGAACACACAAACTGTTAGTGTCCTCCTCCTCCTCCCTCACTAAGAACACAAACTGTTAGTCTCCTCCTCCTCCTCCCTCACTAAGAACACACAAACTGTTAGTGTCCTCCTCCTCCTCCCTCACTAAGAACACACAAACTGTTAGTGTCCTCCTCCTCCTCCCTCACTAAGAACACACAAACTGTTAGTGTCCTCCTCCTCCTCCCTCACTAAGAACACACAAACTGTTAGTGTCCTCCTCCTCCTCTCTCACTAAGAACACAAACTGTTAGTGTCCTCCTCCTCCTCCCTCACTAAGAACACAAACTGTTAGTGTCCTCCTCCTCCTCCCTCACTAAGAACACAAACTGTTAGTGTCCTCCTCCTCCCTCACTAAGAACACACAAACTGTTAGTGTCCTCCTCCTCCTCCCTCACTAAGAACACAAACGGTTAGTGTCCTCCTCCTCCTCCCTCACTAAGAACACAAACTGTTAGTGTCCTCCTCCTCCTCCCTCACTAAGAACACACAAACTGTTAGTGTCCTCCTCCTCCTCCCTCACTAAGAACAAACTGTTAGTGTCCTCCTCCTCCTCCCTCACTAAGAACACACAAACTGTTAGTGTCCTCCTCCTCCCTCACTAAGAACACAAACTGTTAGTGTCCTCCTCCTCCTCCCTCACTAAGAACACAAACTGTTAGTGTCCTCCTCCTCCTCCCTCACTAAGAACACAAACTGTTAGTGTCCTCCTCCTCCTCCCTCACTAAGAACACACAAACTGTTAGTGTCCAGTAAATGTACAGTTTCTTCCCCTTCGGATGTATATATTTTGTATGATCTCTTTTTACTACACAGTTCTGTGTATATATCTGTATGTCTTGTATGTCATAAATGTCCTGATGAATTGAAAATGGGGGACCCCGATGTAAACAAGACAAAAGTCTTTCTCTGGTCTGCATCCCCTTAGCAGTTGTTTTTTGTATTGAGCCGTACTGTATTGTACCCATGCTGCAATCTGTTAATAAAGTTTTCAATCAATCAATTCAATCCACCTCCGCCCTCACTAAGAACACACTGTTAGTTTCCTTCTCCGCCCTCACTAAAAAATGTTGTGTAATGTAATGCAATGTAATATAATGTAATGTAATGTAATGTAATGTAATGTAATATAATGTGATGTAGGGTAATCTAATGTAATACAATGTGATGTAATGTAATATAATGTGATATAATGTAATATAATGTGAGGTAATGTAATGTAATAGTGAAATGTAGTGTAATGTAGGGCTGTCCCTGACTAAGGATTTGGATAGTCGACTATGATTGGCCAAAATAGTCGACAAAAAAATAAAAATAAAAAATAAAAAAAGTATAATATATATATATATATATATATATATATTTTTTTTTTTATCATTCAATTTGGGCTGTGGGGGGTGCTTAATGGGGGGTGCTGAAGGAGTCGACTGAAGGCTTCTTGTCCTCTGCAAAAGCATGCAATTGGTCCACTGATGGACACATCTTGATAGTCTAGTGCAGGGGTCAGGAACCTTTTTGACTGGGAGAGCCATAAAAGCCAAATATTTCTAAATATATTTCATTGAGAGCCATATAGTATTTTTAACGTATAATGAATTAAATATGTCTTACTTTTAATGCGACTTCTGGTGCTGCATGGTTTTGCTGATGGCCTTGTAATCTGGTTCATACGTGGTGAGGTTGAGCTTCATGCAGGCGTTGAGGCTTCCATCAGTTAAACGTGAGCGTAGGTTGGTCTTAATGTTCCTCATATGCAAGAATGACTGCCCACATGCATATGTAGAGCCAAACATGGTCAATATACGGCAATACTCACGCTGCATTGTGTGGTATGTCACAGGAAGCTCGTTCCAAGTTTTAAGAATCAGCTGGTCTTCAGGTTGAAGATTTTTTATTTCTGTCCACTTGTGTTCCCTCGCCAGCTCTGCTCGCTATATCTTCAGCTACAGATACTATTAGCTGTATCTTCAAAACTAATTTCTGTTTACTTTAAAATGACACAGTATTATTAAGAAATATCACAAGTATTAAAAAAAAAAAAAATTTTACTCAAAAAATTCTGGGAGCCATATGCTGTCACCAGAAGAGCCATATATGGCTCGCGAGCCATAGGTTCCCGACCCCTGGTCTAGTGTGTTCATTAGATGGGTGAAATCCTCTTTCAGTGCCTCTGTGCCTGGTTTCGTAGGCAGTTAGCCTCTGGTATGCGTGCCATTAGCGTTAACCACACTTCTAGGCCTCTTTTCTTTTGGAAAGAATGATAAAAAAAATATATATATATTTTTTTATTATTATTATTATTATATTTTTTTTGTATTCGACTAAGAGGTTGGCAGTCGACTACGGCTCCTTTCGACCGATTAGTCGACTAATCTACTAATAGGGGTCAGCCCTATTGTAATGTAATATAATGTGATGTAATGTAATATAATGTGATGTAATGTAATATAATGTAATGTAATGTAGTGTAATGTAATGTAATGTAGTGTAATGTAATATAAGTAAGGGATAATGTATAGCTACGAGGTCATTGTCGCAAAATAATTGACCGAGGCGCAGCCGAGGTGTTCTAAACGCAGTGAAGGAGTATAGCTATACATTATCCCGCTTATTACAGGGCTAACTTACTAACAATATACGTAATTCATTTTACACCATGTAAACAAGACGAAAGTCTTTCTCTGGTCTGCATCCCCTTAACAATTGTATGTATTGAGCTGTACTGTACTGTACCCATTCTGCAATCTGTTAATAAACTTTTCAATCAATCAATCAATCAATCGACAAGACGAGATCAAATGCAGACGCAGTTGTTCCGTTGCTCCTCTGGAGTCGCCGGCAGGTGTGTGGACTTGATTGCACCTGATGTAGTGCAGCTGTGCATAATGGTAAAGCTTAGCTTTTGTGACTGTGATCAAAATGCTTGATTGTGATTGGTCAATAGCGCTCTGTTGCCCCTAACAGCGGTCATTATTGCGCGTTGCCCGTAGCAGCGGTGAATTATCGAGAAATAATTGACCGCTGTTAGGGGCAACCGAGCGCTATTGACCAATCACAATCAAGCATTTTGGCGAATGTTAAAACGCCATGTAATAATGTGATTTATTACATGGCGTTTTCACATTCGCCGAAATGCTTGCTTGTGATTGGTCAATAGCGCGCGTCAGAGGTCAGTTATCAGACAATAATGACCGCTGTGGGACAATAATGACCGCTGTGCGCAGCTGTTCGCAATCAAGCCCACTGACATCAGTGCAATCAGACACTTCCGGTGTTCTGCTGCCGGGGAAGCTGCCGGCGATGACAGGGGGCGGAGCGATGAGCGGAGCCAGAACCAGTGTTGCGAGTCGATGTAAAATGAATTAGGTATATTGTTAGTAAGTTAGCCATGTAATAAGCGGGATCATGTATAGCTATACTCGATCATTGTCGCAAAATAATTGACCTTCACTGACGTTTAAAAGACCTCGCCGAGGCGGCTCGGTATTTTAAACTCCGTGTCGGTCAATTATTTTGCGACAATGACCTCGTAGCTATACATTATCCCTTACATAATGTGATGTAATGTAATATAATGTGATGCAATGTAATATAATGTGAGGTAATGTAAAATAATGTAATGTAATATAATGTAATGTAATATAATGTGATGTAATATAATGTAATGTAGTGTAATGTAATATAATGTGAGGTAATGTAATATAAAGTGAGGTAGTGTAATATCATGTGAGGTAATGTAATGTAATAATGTGATGTAATGTAATATAATGTGATGTAATGTAATATAAAGGGAGGTGGTGTAATATCATGTGAGGTAATGTAATGTAATATAATGTGATGTAATGTAATATAATGTGATGTAATGTAATATAAAGGGAGGTAGTGTACCTGGGATGGTCTCCAACATGCTGTTGATGTGAACCAGAGCAGCGTGGTTCAGAGCGGGGCAGAGCTAAAATCAGACAGACAGACAGACAGACAGACAGACAGACAGACAGACAGACAGACAGACAGACAGACAGACAGACAGACAGACAGACAGACAGACAGACAGACAGACAGACAGACAGAATTAACACCATGGTGTTTATGATAATGATGTCTGATGAACAGCTAACCGATGGATGTTTTCTTGGATAGACTCGTGATGTCTGTCTCACCTGATTGTTGAGCAGGAACCGCATGCCTGTCGTCAGGAAGGTGGCCAGGAAGCCGTACACCTTCCTGGAGTCAACAACAACAACAACATCATATTAACCAGGTGTGTTTACACGCAGAACAAGTACCAGAAACTGTATATAGGCAACATAGTGGACTGAGAGGTTGTTATGTTAATATGATAAGAAACAAGGTGGTGGACTGAGAGGTCGTTATATTAATATGATAAGAGGAGAAACAAGGTGATGGACTGAGAGGTCGTTATATTAATATGATAAGAGGAGAAACAAGGTGATGGACTGAGAGGTCGTTATATTAATATGATAAGAGGAGAAACAAGGTGATGGACTGAGAGGTCGTTATATTAATATGATAAGAGGAGAAACAAGGTGGTGGACTGAGAGGTCGTTATATTAATATGATAAGAGGAGAAACAAGGTGATGGACTGAGAGGTCGTTATATTAATATGATAAGAGGAGAAACAAGGTGATGGACTGAGAGGTCGTTATATTAATATGATACTGTAAGAGGAGAAACAAGGTGATAGACTGAGAGGTCGTTATATTAATATGATACTGTAAGAGGAGAAACAAGGTGATGGACTGAGAGATCGTTATATTAATATGATACTGTAAGAGGAGAAACAAGGTGATAGACTGAGAGGTCGTTATATTAATATGATACTGTAAGAGGAGAAACAAGGTGATAGACTGAGAGGTCGTTATATTAATATGATACTGTAAGAGGAGAAACAAGGTGATGGACTGAGAGATCGTTATATTAATATCATGATAAGAGGAGAAACAACAACAATCCTCCGTACACACAATGTACTTATTTTTATACTTTAGGTTGTACTTTAGTTTGTATATTGTATATTATTTTGTATAGTGTTTGGACCTTATTTTCTTTAACTTTTTTACTGTATGAAGCACATTGTCAGGAGGCTCATACAGAACCAAGCATTTCACTGTAATGTACATGTACTTTATACGTGACAAATAAAACAACACTTGAACTTGGACTGTTCTGCATCCTCTACTGACCCCAGTGTCCCGCTGAACTGTGTTCTGCACCCTCTACTGACCCACTGAACTGTTCTGCACCCTCTACTGACCCACTGAACTGTTCTGCATCCTCTACTGACCCCAGTGTCCCGCTGAACTGTGTTCTGCACCCTCTACTGACCCACTGAACTGTTCTGCACCCTCTACTGACCCACTGAACTGTTCTGCACCCTCTACTGACCCACTGAACTGTGTTCTGCACCCTCTACTGACCCACTGAACTGTGTTCTACATCCTCTACTGACCCCAGTGTCCCGCTGAACTGTTCTGCACCCTCTACTGACCCGCTGAACTGTGTTCTGCACCCTCTACTGACCCACTGAACTGTGTTCTGCACCCTCTACTGACCCACTGAACTGTGTTCTGCATCCTCTACTGACCCCAGTGTCCCGCTGAACTGTGTTCTGCACCCTCTACTGACCCACTGAACTGTTCTGCACCCTCTACTGACCCACTGAACTGTTCTGCACCCTCTACTGACCCACTGAACTGTTCTGCACCCTCTACTGACCCACTGAACTGTTCTGCACCCTCTACTGACCCACTGAACTGTGTTCTGCACCCTCTACTGACCCACTGAACTGTGTTCTGCATCCTCTACTGACCCCAGTGTCCCGCTGAACTGTTCTGCACCCTCTACTGACCCACTGAACTGTGTTCTGCACCCTCTACTGACCCACTGAACTGTGTTCTGCACCCTCTACTGACCCACTGAACTGTGTTCTGCACCCTCTACTGACCCACTGAACTGTGTTCTGCACCCTCTACTGACCCACTGAACTGTGTTCTGCACCCTCTACTGACCCACTGCACTGTGTTCTGCACCCTCTACTGACCCACTGAACTGTGTTCTGCACCCTCTACTGACCCACTGAACTGTTCTGCACCCTCTACTGACCCACTGAACTGTGTTCTGCACCCTCTACTGACCCACTGAACTGTTCTGCACCCTCTACTGACCCACTGAACTGTGTTCTGCACCCTCTACTGACCCACTGAACTGTTCTGCACCCTCTACTGACCCACTGAACTGTGTTCTGCACCCTCTACTGACCCACTGAACTGTGTTCTGCACCCTCTACTGACCCACTGAACTGTTCTGCACCCTCTACTGACCCACTGAACTGTGTTCTGCACCCTCTACTGACCCACTGAACTGTGTTCTGCACCCTCTACTGACCCACTGAACTGTTCTGCACCCTCTACTGACCCACTGAACTGTGTTCTGCACCCTCTACTGACCCACTGAACTGTGTTCTGCATCATCTACTGACCCCAGTGTGCTGCTGAACTGTTCTACATCCTCTACTGACCCACTGAACTGTTCTGCACCCTCTACTGACCCACTGAACTGTGTTCTGCACCCTCTACTGACCCACTGAACTGTTCTGCACCCTCTACTGACCCACTGAACTGTGTTCTGCACCCTCTACTGACCCACTGAACTGTGTTCTGCACCCTCTACTGACCCCAGTGTCCCGCTGAACTGTTCTGCACCCTCTACTGACCCACTGAACTGTTCTGCATCCTCTACTGACCCCAGTGTGCTGCTGAACTGTGTTCTGCACCCTCTACTGACCCGCTGAACTGTTCTGCATCCTCTACTGACTCACTGAACTGTTCTGCACCCTCTACTGACCCCAGGGTGCCGCTGAACTTGGCCTTCATCTTCTCGATGTTGGCGTTACACGTGATGTTGTTGATCTTCAGGCGTCCCAGCGGGTCTCGCACCAGGTTCAGAGCCGTGTGGATGCTCACGCCCTCTGCTGACGCGTTGATGTAACCTGTGTCATAACTACACACACACACACACACACGCACGCACACACACACACACACACACAGAGAAACAACACTATTTGAGTTAGGGGTCAGAGT
Organism: Notolepis coatsorum; assembly: GCF_963971535.1. NCBI lineage: Eukaryota > Metazoa > Chordata > Actinopteri > Aulopiformes > Paralepididae > Notolepis > Notolepis coatsorum. The sequence continues at coordinate 179,203,448 of NC_140170.1, read as the reverse complement.
TATTATTACCTTCGTCATCATCCTCATCACCATCCAGCATGGCTGCTATTCTTTCATTTTGGCAGTGGTGGAAGAAGGACACAGTTCCTTTACTCAAGTAAAAGTAGAAATACCCAGATAAATGAGTACTCTGGTGAAAGTAAAAGTCCTCCATTCAAATTCTGCTTAAGTAAAAGTAGAGAAGTATTTGCTATTGAATGTACTTAAAGTATCTAAAGTAAAAGTATGTGCGTGTCTCAGTGCTTGGGAGCATTCAAACATTGATCCATTGACCTCTAAAGGTGATGTTAAAGTGGTATGTGGTCCAGATATGCTGCTCTGATTAAAGGTTATGTTAAAGTGGTATGTGGTCCAGATATGCTGCTCTGATTAAAGGTTATGTTAAAGTGGTATGTGGTCCAGATATGCTGCTCTGATTAAAGGTTATGTTAAAGTGGTATGTGGTCCAGGTATGCTGCTCTGATTATGTCCTATTGAAGTTGACAGGCTTCAAATGTGAACGTGTATAATAGTCATACATTTTTGCCTTGTTTTCTATGTCAAATCTTTTTCTTCAAAGTAACTAGTAACTGATGGGTTCAAATAAATGTAGTGGAGTAAAAAGTACAATATTTTCTTTGAAATGTAGTGGAGTAAAAGTATTAAGTTCCCTAAAAGTACAAGTAGCTCGAAATTGTACTTAAGTACAGTACTTGAGAGTAAAAATACTTGGTTACTTTCCACCGCTGCATTTTTGGAATATATAGTTTGTCAGGTGGGTTGAGGTTTTCCAAGGTAGGGTCAGGTTTGTGTTAAGCTTGCAGGTCAGCTGGCTTTGCGAGATCACACAAAAATCCATCTAGTCAGGCTTCAAGTTATGCGCTTGTGACCAAACCACAGTGGCTCTGACCAATCGGGGTCCTTTGAAGAACTACTGGTGGCTACGGGCTTGGTTTAGGTGTAACAACAGTATTTTATTTAAGTGCCGGCGCTAATCCAAAGGACGTCATCCCAGATGGTTGTGTGCAAGAGGCCATGGGTGGGTCAGGTTAGGTTAAGGTTAGCCAAGGATAAAGGAGAGTAATGGGTTAACCAGCTAAATGAACAGTCAGAGCTATACACACAAACACACTTTATATTTATTGATAAAGGATTTGCACTACAACTCGTACACCTACTGTAAATTGTACCTAAATTGCACCTCATCCCATTTCTGCCTTGCACTATATAGTATTGTATATTAGTACACTGCACAGTATTGTATATTATATGGTAACTCAGTTACGTCTATTCTGCATCGAACATTGTACATATGTCTATACTGAACACTGTGACCTCATTTTTCTTTACTTCTAATTTACATGCTATACTATGTTATTTTATTTCATACTTATCTTGTCTTGCACAGTCTCTGGAGCGCAACAGTAAGAAGCATTTTGTATAAAAGTATTCTGTACTTCTGTATGACAACTATTAAAGAAACTTGAAACTTGAAACTACTGTACATCAACACACAAATGTCACTATGTATCGTTTTATCTTACATCAAAGTGTATGTTTTCTAAATTCATATGTTGTATTTGGCTGACTTCTAGGTATTTCTAGGTTAAAAAAAATAATACTGAAAATGGGACATGTTCTAATCATGAGACTGATGTAGGTGTCCTCCTGGTTGGACTCACAAGAACCAGTAGAGGATACGTCTCTGGAAGCCAAGGGTGATGGAGGAGTTCTGGACGTCGAACAGAATACCCAGCTCTGGCAGGAAACGCAGGTCAGCATGAGTCAGATTCAACTCCTTTATCTTCACACTGAGGAGAGGAGAGGAGGTGAAGAGAGGAGAGGAGAGGAGAGGAGAGGAGAGGAGAGGAGGTGAAGAGAGGATAGAAGAGGGGATACGAGGGTGAGAAGAGAGGAGAGAAGGAGAGGAGAGGAGAAGGGGATAAGAGGAGGAGAAGAAGAGAAGAGGAAGAGAGGAGAGGAGAGGAGAGGAGAGGAGGAGGAGGGAGGATAGGAGAGGGTGAGAAGAGGGTGAGAAGAGGAGAGGAGGAAAGGAGAAGAGATGACAGGGGACGAAAGCAGAAGAGCGAGGAGGAGAGGAGAGGAGGAGAATAGTGGATAGGAGAGGGGATAAGAGGGTGAGAAGAGAGGAGAGGAAGAGAGGAGATGAGAGGGGGATAAGAGGATGAGAAGAGGGAGAGGAGAGGAGGAGAAGAGAGGATAGGAGAGGGGGAGAAGAGGGAACGAGGAGAGGAGAAGAGAGGAGGAGATGACAGGGGAGGAAAGCAGACGAGAGAGGAGGAGAGGAGAGGAGGTGAAGAGAGGATAGAAGAGGGGGATAAGAAGGTGAGAAGAGAGGAGAGGAAGAGAGGAGGAGATGACGGGAGGAAAGCAGAAGAGAGAGGAGGAGAGGAGAGGAGGTGGAGAGAGGATAGAAGAGGGGGATAAGAGGAGGAGGTGAAGAGAGGATAAGAGGGGGATACGAGGGTGAGAAGAGAGGAGAAGAGGAGAGGAGGTGAAGAGAGGATAGAAGAGGGGGATAAGAGGGTGAGAAGAGGAGAGGGGGAAAGGAGAAGAGAGGAGGAGATGACAGGGGAGGAAACCAGAAGAGAGAGGAGGAGAGGAGAGGATAGGAGAGGGGATAAAAGGGTGAGAAGAGAGGAGAGGAGGTGAAGAGAGGATAGAAGAGGGGGATAAGATTGTGAGAAGAGAGGAGAGGAGAGGAGGTGAAGAGAGGATAGAAGAGGGGATAAGAGGGTGAGAAGAGGAGAGGAGGAAAGGAGAAGAGAGGAGAAGATGACAGGGGAGGAAAGCAGAAGAGAGAGGAGGAGAGGAGGTGAAGAGAGGATAGAAGAGGGGGATAAGAGGGTGAGAAGAGAGGAGAGGAGAGGAGGAGATGACATGGGAGGAAAGCAGAAGAGAGAGGAGGAGAGGAGAGGAGAAGAAGAGGAATGAGAGAGGGAGAGAGCTGAGACTATATTTGTCTTGCACTATTTTGTGTTGTAAAGTGTTCCACCCGACGGGGTCGGTACCGACCCCAAAATGGCATCTGATCATAAATCAATATTTTTCAGAGTGTTGCATATTTTTAGCGATTTTTTTATCAAACATTTTCAAGTATTAACATCACTAACATGTCACAAAAGCATGTAGAATGTATATTATCATCAATACGTTAATTTAGCAATAGGTTAAAAGTGCCATTAGATAGTTTTAACTTCTCGATTTGCTGAAGACTATTGCAAGACGGCGACCATTTTGAAAAACTTGAATCATGGGAATTGTAGTTTTTTGTCAAGGGCATGCATAGCTGTGGATCAGCGTTGGAATTATTCCGAACTACACTTCCTGGCAGTTTCTGTGGGGGTTCAAAGTTCAGCGTTCTGAATGAATTATTTCAATAAATGTTATTATTCGGGATAATAAGCCACAAAAGGTAACGTTTTTGACAAATATTGAAACGCAGTTCGTTTCTCCTCCCTATTGTTAGCATGTAGCAACAATTAGATCTGAAATTAGTTTCAAAATGGTTGCACTGTGGTGAAAATAAAAAGGTACAGTAAATTACAGTAGATATCATTATCTGTTCTTATGCACTCCTGGTGATACTAAATCCAAATTGAACTCGGGCATTTGAAAGATAATATATGTATATATATATATAAATGTGCGAATTGGCTATAATAAGGTCATTTATAAGCATCATATTCTATATTCTATAATAATATTTCAAATGGCATTGGTCCGGATGGGAGAATTCAGTACTGTATCTACAGAACCTTCGGTTTAATAATCTTCCCTTTATTAATTTCCTTAGATTTTTTTTTACACATGATCTCAAGAGGGTACTGAACGAGATCAGTGGCAGTTTTTTAAGTTTGGTCATTATTATCATGGTGTTATTCAAAGATGCAAAGAAAAATCATAATTCATATTCTCCTTTGTTTCATCACAATTTAAGCAAGCCTAGTAATAGACAGAATATTTCTGACACTGAGATCCATAGATGTCCCTAGATACCAAGAATATGCAAATGGACCTTGTAGAAGTGGAGCAATATTCCATTTACCTAGGTATATATTTTAGGCGAAAATATTCCACGGGTGGAACAGGTTAATGACTGGATGACTGTCACTCACTGACTCTCTCTCTCCCACACTCCCTGAAAAACAGCTCTGACCCAAGTGCCTTATGACTAGGGATGTCCCGATCGCCTTTTTTTGCTTCCGATCCGATCCCGATCATGTGATTTTAAATATCTATCGATCCGATCGTTTCCGATCCGATCTTTCACATTAGTAATCAATTTTGACGCATTTTTGTCAGAAACTGGCAGAGCGAGACAAGCCCATCTGTTGCCTATAGTCCGGGGGCGCGAGCGTGGAGGCGTTTGTTATTACATTCACCCTGAGAAATGTGCTTCTGCTTCATATGAGAAATATTAAAAGTTTCAATATATGTTTGCACATTAGTATACATTCAGTGTTCGACTTACGTAATGGTCCATTCTGGTCTGAAACGCAGACGATAATCCTCAGTCACGTAACGTTATCCTCCAGGTGAAAAGTTAGTCTGAAAACTTCGCCTCCAGCCTGTCCTTGCAAACATTGCAACTGGCTTGACTTTCTATTTTAAAATGCTTAGTTCCAAACCTCTGACATTAAGTCTAGCTGCTCAAGTCAGTGGATATTAACCGTGTTTCGGGAGCGACGTGTTGTACTGTTTGTTGTGATGTGGAGCGTGTAGCGTGTAGCCGGTCTAAATTAAAGGGAATGTGTTTGTTGCAACGGTGTAAATTATAGGGGAATGTGTTTGTTGTGGACAATTATTCTGCTCTGTGTGACAATAAATACATTAATGATGATATATTATATGTAATTTAAAACCAAAACTAAGGCCTCCGTATGAGTTTAAGACGTGGACATGGTCATGTTTGTTGAATAAAATTTTTCTTTTTTTGACTGCAGATTTTTATTATTATGTTTTCCCGATCCCCGATTCCCGATTCCCGATCCCCGTGCGTGCGTGCGTTTGTCATCCACCTGTTGTGGGTGTGCTTGCATGTATGTATGCATATTACATACCAATGATTCGCTTGTTCTATTCTCCATCGATCTATGATCCATAGCAGCACCCATATACTGTATCACCGCCACCCTGATGGGGGATCCCCTTTGAACTGCCCACCTGAGGTTTCTCCCCCTTTATTCCTGTTGCTAGGTTACAGGGAGTCGTTCCTTATCTTCATTAGGGAAAGTCTGGGGGTTGTTGTACAATTGTGCATTTAATGGTGTTTTTTATTGTCGATCTATTGTGATGTTTCTTGTTGATCTGTGAAGCCTGTCGAGGCAACCTATTGTGATTTTGGGCTATACAAATAGATTTGATTTGATTAAAAAAAATATGGGGAGAACAATATTATAATATTATTTATTCAATATGTTAAGGGAAAATGTCAATGATATGAGTAAAGGCAGCACCGGTTAGTTTACTTCCTCTTTGGCCAGAGATGTTTGACAGTCATCCAACTCTCTGGGTAGTAGTGTGTCGTTCTCACACTCAGTTAGCCACCCTGCCCCTAGTGGCAGCTCACGTGCATGACACTACCAATCTATTACTCTACTGTAAGATTATTATACGTATTACTGTGTTCCTACTCTGTGATGTTGTACTGGAAACGGCCCTCTTTGCCCTGCATCTCAGGCATGGTGATGTTGGTCAGCTCCTCCTCCACAAACTTCTGGGTCTCATACCTCACTGTGGAGAGAGTATCATCATCATCATCATCATCATCATCATCATCATCATCATCAGCACCATCACCATCATCATCATCACCATCATCACCATCATCACCATCATCATCATCATCATCATCATCATCATCATCACCATCATCATCATCATCATCATCACTATCATCATCATCATCATCATCACCATCATCATCATCACGTATAGGACTAGTGTAGGCTTCTGTGTCTATGTAGGACTAGTGTATATACTGTACATATATATTCATACCAGGGTAGACCTAGGATACAGGTATAAATATGAATAGGCTATTATGTTTCTTACACATCTCCAGTCCTCTGTCGGTGATGCGGAGCTTGCAACCAGCTGGTTCAGCAGCCATGACACAGGCCAGAGAGGACAGGAAGAGGAGGGGCCACAGACAGGAAGTCATCCTGCAAACCTGGAACTGCACCACAGAAGAAGACAGAGATGGTTAGGGAAAGATACGCACATACAGACATTAGTCGAATTAGTCTAAAAAAGCACCCAATGATCAAACATGTCTCAGGGGGCTTTCACACTCAGCCTTTTGTATCGAATCACCGTCCCGGAGCACGGGGGGGAGTGTTCTCACTCACCCCTTTTGGGGTGCGAAACGGCGCTGATTCGTTTCACCCCCCGCTGAACGGGATCAGCTGGCAGAGGTGGTCTCGGGTTCGGCCCCGAGAGAACGGGGGGTGTGGCTTTGCGAGCTTGTACCTTTTCACGGGCGTGGCGCCTGGTGCTGACATAACGTCATAAATTTTGTTTGCCATTGCTATGTCTATACATTGTTCGAATGTATTTATTTCTATTAGACCAGTGGTGCCCAACCAGTCGGCCGTGGTCGACCAGTAGATCAATGACATGCAATATAATTGCCACAAGCGATGGGATAATGTTAGCTTCTGAACAGGCTAGTTAACTAGCGTTAGCCGTTAGCCATTGCTGTATACTATACTTTCTTGTTCGAATGCATTTATTTCTATTAGACCAGTGATGCCCAACCAGTCGGCCGTGGTCGACCAGTAGATCGCTCAAAACGCTCAAAAGCGGACTCTACAACACCATCCATTCGTGATAAAATGGGGTGGGTTATATTGACAAGGCTTGACAACAGAGGTTCAAATATAACTTCATATTTATTGGCAATTTGTTCATTTTATATCAACATCCAGAGTCCGCAGTCGTGTTAAGACATTCCTGTTTACATTTTCGGTCGACCAGTAGATCAATGACATTCAATATAATCGATGCGAGCAATGTTACTAGTAAAAGGTTATAAAGCTAACTAGCGGTAGCCGTTAGCTTAGCGTTATTGTTAACCCTGCAAAACGATCAAAAGCGGACTCTACAACAGAGTTCCATTCGTGAGAAAAGGGGGGTGGGTTATATTGACAAGGCTTGACAACAGAGGTTCAAATATAACTTCATATTTATTAGTTATTTGTTTCTTTATATCAACATCCATTCTCCAGTCTCTGTGTTAACACTTCCTGTGTTTACATTTCGAGCGTGACATCATCGACTACGGCAAGCTTACAAGCTCAAAACGCAAACCGTAAACAAAACCCAGAGCGCACCCAGACTGAAGTGTGTACACAAACTAGAGGGGGGAGAGGGGGGGGGGGGAGTTCGCATCAGATCTCGGAACGGGCAGAACGGAACGAAATAGAAACAAATAGGGTGAGTGAGAAAAGGCCCTAAAAGAATCACCCAAAGAACAAACTAGTCTAAAGAAAAAACACTCAACATGTGGGACTAGTGTAGGCTTCTGTGTCTATATAGGACTAGTGTAGGCTTCTGTGTCTATATAGGACTAGTGTAGGTTTCTGTTTCTATATAGGACTAGTGTAGGCTTCTGTTTCTATATAGGACTAGTGTAGGCTTCTGTTTCTATATAGGACTAGTGTAGGCTTCTGTTTCTATATAGGACTAGTGTAGGCTTCTGTTTCTATATAGGACTAGTGTAGGTTTCTGTTTCTATATAGGACTAGTGTAGGCTTCTGTTTCTATATAGGACTAGTGTAGGCTTCTGTTTCTAGAGGACTAGTGTAGGCTTCTGTTTCTATATAGGACTAGTGTAGGCTTCTGTTTCTATAGGACTAGTGTAGGCTTCTGTTTCTATATAGGACTAGTGTAGGCTTCTGTTTCTATATAGGACTAGTGTAGGCTTCTGTTTCTATATAGGACTAGTGTAGGCTTCTGTTTCTATATAGGACTAGTGTAGGCTTCTGTTTCTATATAAGACTAGTGTAGGCTTCTGTGTCTATATAGGACTAGTGTAGGCTTCTGTTTCTATATAGGACTAGTGTAGGCTTCTGTTTCTATATAGGACTAGTGTAGGCTTCTGTTTCTATATAGGACTAGTGTAGGCTTCTGTGTCTATATAGGACTAGTGTAGGCTTCTGTTTCTATATAGGACTAGTGTAGGTTTCTGTTTCTATATAGGACTAGTGTAGGCTTCTGTTTCTATATAGGACTAGTGTAGGCTTCTGTGTCTATATAGGACTAGTGTAGGCTTCTGTTTCTATATAGGACTAGTGTAGACTTCTGTTTCTATATAGGACTAGTGTAGGCTTCTGTGTCTATATAGGACTAGTGTAGGCTTCTGTTTCTATATAGGACTAGTGTAGGCTTCTGTTTCTATATAGGACTAGTGTAGGCTTCTGTTTCTATAGGACTAGTGTAGGTTTCTGTTTCTATATAGGACTAGTGTAGGCTTCTGTTTCTATAGGACTAGTGTAGGTTTCTGTTTCTATATAGGACTAGTGTAGGCTTCTGTTTCTATATAGGACTAGTGTAGGCTTCTGTTTCTATAGGACTAGTGTAGGTTTCTGTTTCTATATAGGACTAGTGTAGGTTTCTGTTTCTATATAGGACTAGTGTAGGCTTCTGTTTCTATAGGACTAGTGTAGGCTTCTGTGTCTATATAGGACTAGTGTAGGCTTCTGTTTCTATATAGGACTAGTGTAGGCTTCTGTGTCTATATAGGACTAGTGTAGGCTTCTGTTTCTATATAGGACTAGTGTAGGCTTCTGTTTCTATAGGACTAGTGTAGGCTTCTGTTTCTATAGGACTAGTGTAGGCTTCTGTGTCTATATAGGACTAGTGTAGGCTTCTGTTTCTATATAGGACTAGTGTAGGCTTCTGTTTCTATAGGACTAGTGTAGGCTTCTGTTTCTATAGGACTAGTGTAGGCTTCTGTGTCTATATAGGACTAGTGTAGGCTTCTGTTTCTATAGGACTAGTGTAGGCTTCTGTTTCTATAGGACTAGTGTAGGCTTCTGTTTCTATATAGGACTAGTGTAGGCTTCTGTTTCTATATAGGACTAGTGTAGACTTCTGTTTCTATATAGGACTAGTGTAGGCTTCTGTGTCTATATAGGACTAGTGTAGGCTTCTGTTTCTATATAGGACTAGTGTAGGCTTCTGTGTCTATATAGGACTAGTGTAGGCTTCTGTTTCTATATAGGACTAGTGTAGGCTTCTGTTTCTATATAGGACTAGTGTAGGCTTCTGTTTCTATATAGGACTAGTGTAGGCTTCTGTGTCTATATAGGACTAGTGTAGGCTTCTGTTTCTATAGGACTAGTGTAGGCTTCTGTTTCTATATAGGACTAGTGTAGGCTTCTGTTTCTATATAGGACTAGTGTAGACTTCTGTTTCTATATAGGACTAGTGTAGGCTTCTGTTTCTATATAGGACTAGTGTAGGCTTCTGTTTCTATAGGACTAGTGTAGGCTTCTGTTTCTATAGGACTAGTGTAGGCTTCTGTTTCTATATAGGATTAGTGTAGGCTTCTGTTTCTATATAGGACTAGTGTAGGCTTCTGTTTCTATATAGGACTAGTGTAGGCTTCTGTTTCTATAGGACTAGTGTAGGCTTCTGTTTCTATAGGACTAGTGTAGGCTTCTGTTTCTATATAGGATTAGTGTAGGCTTCTGTTTCTATATAGGACTAGTGTAGGCTTCTGTTACTATATAGGACTAGTGTAGGCTTCTGTGTCTATATAGGATTAGTGTAGGCTTCTGTTTCTATATAGGACTAGTGTAGGCTTCTGTTTCTATATAGGACTAGTGTAGGCTTCTGTGTCTATATAGGACTAGTGTAGGCTTCTGTTTCTATAGGACTAGTGTAGGTTTCTGTTTCTATATAGGATTAGTGTAGACTTCTGTTTCTATATAGGACTAGTGTAGGCTTCTGTTACTATATAGGATTAGTGTAGACTTCTGTTTCTATATAGGACTAGTGTAGGCTTCTGTTTCTATATAGGATTAGTGTAGACTTCTGTTTCTATATAGGACTAGTGTAGGCTTCTGTTACTATATAGGACTAGTGTAGGCTTCTGTGTCTATATAGGACTAGTGTAGGCTTCTGTGTCTATATAGGATTAGTGTAGGCTTCTGTGTCTATATAAGACTAGTGTAGGCTTCTGTTTCTATATAGGACTAGTGTAGGTTTCTGTTTCTATATAGGACTAGTGTAGGCTTCTGTTTCTATATAGGACTAGTGTAGGCTTCTGTTTCTATATAGGACTAGTGTAGGCTTCTGTTTCTATATAGGACTAGTGTAGGCTTCTGTTTCTATATAGGACTAGTGTAGGCTTCTGTTTCTATATAGGACTAGTGTAGGCGTCTGTGTCTATAGGACTAGTGTAGGATTCTGTTTCTATATAGGACTAGTGTAGGCTTCTGTTTCTATATAGGACTAGTGTAGGCTTCTGTTTCTATAGGACTAGTGTAGGTTTCTGTTTCTATATAGGACTAGTGTAGGCTTCTGTTTCTATAGGACTAGTGTAGGCTTCTGTTTCTATATAGGACTAGTGTAGGCTTCTGTTTCTATAGGACTAGTGTAGGCTTCTGTTTCTATATAGGACTAGTGTAGGCTTCTGTTTCTATAGGACTAGTGTAGGCTTCTGTTTCTATATAGGACTAGTGTAGGCTTCTGTTTCTATATAGGACTAGTGTAGGCTTCTGTGTCTATATAGGACTAGTGTAGGCTTCTGTGTCTATATAGGACTAGTGTAGACTTCTGTTTCTATAGGACTAGTGTAGGCTTCTGTTTCTATATAGGACTAGTGTAGGCTTCTGTGTCTATATAGGACTAGTGTAGGCTTCTGTGTCTATATAGGACTAGTGTAGGCTTCTGTTTCTATATAGGACTAGTGTAGGCTTCTGTTTCTATATAGGACTAGTGTAGGCTTCTGTTTCTATAGGACTAGTGTAGGCTTCTGTTTCTATATAGGACTAGTGTAGGCTTCTGTTTCTATATAAGACTAGTGTAGGCTTCTGTTTCTATATAGGACTAGTGTAGGCTTCTGTTTCTATATAGGACTAGTGTAGGCTTCTGTTTCTATAGGACTAGTGTAGGCTTCTGTTTCTATATAGGACTAGTGTAGGCTTCTGTTTCTATATAGGACTAGTGTAGGCTTCTGTTTCTATATAGGACTAGTGTAGGCTTCTGTTTCTATATAGGACTAGTGTAGGCTTCTGTTTCTATATAGGACTAGTGTAGACTTCTGTTTCTATATAGGACTAGTGTAGGCTTCTGTTTCTATATAGGACTAGTGTAGGCTTCTGTTTCTATATAGGACTAGTGTAGGCTTCTGTTTCTATAGGACTAGTGTAGGCTTCTGTTTCTATATAGGACTAGTGTAGGCTTCTGTTTCTATATAGGACTAGTGTAGGCTTCTGTTTCTATATAGGACTAGTGTAGGCTTCTGTTTCTATATAGGACTAGTGTAGGCTTCTGTGTCTATATAGGACTAGTGTAGGCTTCTGTGTCTATATAGGACTAGTGTAGGCTTCTGTTTCTATATAGGACTAGTGTAGGCTTCTGTGTCTATATAGGACTAGTGTAGGCTTCTGTTTCTATATAGGACTAGTGTAGGCTTCTGTGTCTATATAGGACTAGTGTAGGCTTCTGTGTCTATAGGACTAGTGTAGGCTTCTGTTTCTATATAGGACTAGTGTAGGCTTCTGTTTCTATATAGGACTAGTGTAGGCTTCTGTTTCTATATAGGATTAGTGTAGGCTTCTGTGCTAAGGGTGAGCGAGAAAGTGGCAGAATGAGAATGAGGCTGGCAGATCACTGCCAGAGACACCATGAGCTGCCAACCAGCAAACTTGTGTTGTGGGAGCCAACACACGGGCATCGATCACGAGGACGTCCCACATTAACCTACATGGACGTACTCAGGAGAGATGCGGGAGCAGAAAGCACCGGCGAGCTAGCCAGATGCATGGAGGATCGGGATGACTGGAAGCACCGATGGAGGGCCCCTCCGAGGACTTTAATAATATAATAATAATAATGCAGTGGTCTTTCGCAGAGGTCTTTATTCGGCATGCTGTTGTTGTGCATGATTTTCCATTGGGTTTCTCTTATCGGGGGGGGGGGGGACCCTTGCGAGCACGGGGAGAACATGCAAACTCCACACAGAAAGGCCTGGGAGATCACCCACCTGGGTACCTGGCATCGCGGAAACCTGGTCCCCAAGCGGGAGTCGAACCCTGGACCTTCTTGCTGTGAGGCGACAGTGTTACCACTACGCCACGACCTAGATGATGATAATTAATGACAAAGCTGAATCAAAGTTCACCGATCTTATCAGACTATATGAACCACACAGCCATGACAGCTCTCTAAATTAAATGGTAGAAAATCTCAATGATGCACTATCATCTGTATTAGATTCTGTCGCCCCACTAAAAACTAAAAAGAAGTCGACAACCTCCATGGTTGTAAAAGAAGAAAAAAGGAAATGTCGTTCAGCAGAGAGAAAATGGAGGAAAACAAAAACCACTATCTGCTGTGTTATCTACAAAGATGCTTTAACTGCCTATAACAGAACAATATTTGTCCAATATTATCACAGTCAGTCAGTGGTCAGTCAGTCAGTGAGTGGTCAGTGAGTAGTCAGTGAGTGGTCAGTGAGTGAGTGGTCAGTGAGTGAGTGGTCAGTGAATGAGTGGTCAGTGAGTGGTCAGTGAATGAGTGGTCAGTGAGTGGTCAGTCGTTAAGTGGTCAGTCAGTCAGTCAGTCAGTGGTCAGTCAGTCAGTGGTCAGTCAGTCAGTCAGTGGTCAGTCAGTCAGTCAGTCAGTGAGTCAGTGATCAGTCAGTCAGTCAGTCAGTCAGTCAGTCAGTCAGTGGTCAGTCAGTGGTCAGTCAGTCAGTCAGTGGTCAGTAGTCAGTCAGTCAGTGAGTCAGTGGTCAGTGAGTCAGTGGTCAGTCAGTCAGTGGTCAGTCAGTCAGTGAGTGGTCAGTGCTAGGGGTGGAACATTACGCATTCGAACCGTACACCGTTCGGTACGACCTTCACGGTTCGGGGCATGTGTGTATTGTTCGGTTATAACGTTAGCCTCTAGCTAGGCTAACGTTACGTTAGCCATGAGCTAACTAACGTTTAGCCGCGAGCTAACCGTTACATTAGTGGGGAAGGGGGGTATATTGACGAGGCTTGACAACAGAGGTTCAAAGATAACTGTTTGTGTTCAATAACGAGCCAGGAGACTAGAGCGTGTGTGTCAACTGTGCGTCTGTATTGCCAACACATAACACAACATCATAACATCATCATGGTCCCTGCTGGGACGTACCAACTCCACACACCACTGTGGGGGGGTTCATTCCCCATTCCCTTGTAACATCTCCCTTTTTTTTTTTTTTTATAGCAACAGTTACAACATTTCTTAGTGCAAATTATTATTAATACAAGAAACCCCATAAACGTCCTTATTTAAAACCCTAATCATCTTTTCTGTGACTTTTACTTTTTGTCTAGTCTAGTGCTGGTTGAGCATAATTATGCATACTTTATGTTGATGGCCTTTGTCATAATGTGGCCACAAAAATAAATTATTTTGTTTGTTTGCACTAAGTTAATACTTTGACAAATGTTGCCTATATTTTTCAGTCAGTTTGGTCTTTGTGTGCCAAACATTATTTAAGGCAAACCGCTGTAAACACTTTTTTTACCAAATAAATGAGAAGCATGTTTAAATCTGCAATGCCTCCCCTCTTGCTGTACCACAATCTCTCCTAACTCTACGCAACCCGGTCACTGTCAAAACGATGTGCCTGATGTCAAACTGCCTCATTATTTCAGTGTTTGCATGACTACTGTACGTCCTTGAGAATAACTGAAAAGTTGGATTATTTTTAGGCTATATCTTATGCTGATGTATGGTATTTTTGGACTGTTACATTTTTTTTTAAATAAAAAATAACGTATACCGAACCGAACCGAAAACCGTGACGGCAAGACCGTGATACGAACCGAACCGTGGATTTTGTGAACCGTTCCACCCCTAGTCAGTGCACACAGTGATTCACTCACACATTCACACCGATGGCGGAGGCAACGGCACGGTGGTGTAGTGGTTAACACTGTCGCCTCACAGCAAGAAGGTCCAGGGTTCGATTCCCGCTTGGGGACCAGGTTTCCATGATGCCAGGTACCCAGGTGGGGTATCTCCCAGGCCTTTCTGTGTGGAGTTTGCATGTTCTCCCCGTGCTTGCAAGGGTTTCCCCCCCGATAAGATAAACCCAATGGAAAAACATGCACAACAACAGATCGCCAACGCTGTGGTGTCCTTGACGAAGACGGGCAGGAGCACTTGGATTGGTCCCCTGGCGCGGCCCTCGCCGACGCCTGTCTGCTCCCGGCTGCCCTTGGGGGGAAGGACGACGGGATGGGTTAATCGCAGAGACGAATCGCATCGGCGATCCTACAAAAGACAATGCATGTGTGTGTGTTCCGGTGTGTGTGTGTGCTAACCGTGTGTGCTAATCGCTAAAAACGTTGAGGATAATTGCATGCCAATTAAAGACCTCTGAACAGGTCCTGCATTATTATTACCATGCAAGGTGCCAACCTGCTCATCGGGAGCAGTTAGGGGTTAAGTGTCTTGCTCAAGGACACTTCGACATGCTGCCCGGGAGGAGCGGGAATCGAACTCTCTCCATCTCCCTACCTCTCCCTTTCTCTCATCTCCCTACCCCTCCCTCTCCATATCTACCTCTCCCTCTCTCTCCCCATCTCTCTCCATATATCTCTCTCCATCTCTATCTCTCTATCTATCTATCTCTCTCCATCTCTATATCTCTCTCCACCTCTCTCTCTCCATCTCTATCGCTCTCCATCTCTCTCTATCTTTCTCTCCATCTCTCTCCATCTCTCTCTCTATCTCTCCATCTCTCAGCTCCATCATGCAGAGTCATCTAGCGGTCGGTTATCTAGCGGTCAGTGACCTGGTTTCGCTGTGTATGTGAACTTGATTAACGTTACCCTCTGCTGCCCCCCTTCTCTCCTCCTCCTCTTTCACAACAGTCTCTCTCCCTTTTCTCCCTCCCTCCCTTTCTCTCTTTCACAAGTCCTCTCCACTTTGCCTCTTTAAGTGTCTCTAAATGTGAGTAGAGGAGAGGGAGGCAGACAGCAGAGTCTTTATTTACTGAAAGTAAATAACATGTTGCGCAGCACAGAGAGATACAGAGGAGAGAGAGAGAGAGAGAGAGAGAGAGAGAGAGAGAGAGAGAGAGAGAGAGAGAGAGAGAGAGAGAGAGAGAGAGAGAGAGAGAGAGAGAGAGAGAGAGAGAGAGAGAGAGAGAGGTTAATTATGCATGTGGTCAGATGTCCATGGTTGATACAAATGTTAAAGCATTGCTAATCAAACACACATTTAGGTGCAGGAGTTTAGAAGAGGACTTGATTTCTCTGGCCAGGACAAGAACCAATGTCCCCCAGATTCTGTGAGCTTGCTTCTTAAGTTTTCTGGGAAAGGGGGCAGGGTTGTGGGGAGGGGAGACAGAGAGAGAGAGGGGGGAGATAGTGTGTGTAGATAGTGACTTATGGGATCGTAAGGGAGACAGAGAGAGAGGTGGGGGGGGGGGGGGGTAGTGTGTATAGATAGTGACTTGGGGGATAGTAAGGGAGACAGAGAGAGAGGTGGGGGGGGGGGGGGGGGGTAGTGTGTATAGATAGTGACTTGTGGGATAGTAAGGGAGACAGAGAGAGAAAAGGGGGAGATAGATAGTGACTTGGGGGATCGTAAGGGAGACAGAGAGAGGGGGGGGGGGTAGTGTATAGATAGTGACTTGTGGGATAGTAAGGGAGACAGAGAGAGAAAAGGGGGAGATAGTGTGTCTAGATAGTGACGTGTGTGCAATAAGGGGGATAGAGAGAGGGGGGAGGGAGATAGTGTCAAGTCAAGTCAAGAGTTTTATTTGTCACGGCATACAAGTATACAATGAAATGCAGGGGGGTCTTGCCAGCAACGATTGTGCATAATACAATAATAATAATAATAAGAATCCAATAGAACGACATTGTGCAATAATACACAAGTAATCAAAATAGGGCATATCGGTATATGTACATGAGTTTTTACAGAGCATGGTAGGACATGCTAGGTCCTGTGATAGTGCAATACACTGTTAGCTACGGATGAGGCACTGGGTCTTTATGTACACTGCTATACAATGCTATATTATACAATCTCAAATTATACTATACTATTCTTAAAGTGACCTTTCCTTTTGTAAAGTGACCATAAGTGTGAGCGTGTGCAGCATGAGTGTGTGTGTGTGTGTGTGTGTGTGTGTGTGTATAGATAGTGACGTGTGTGCAATAAAGGAGACACAGAGAGAGAGGGGGAGATAGTGTGTATAGATTAGATAGTGACTTGGGGGAGAGGGAGAAATAAAATAAACTGTGTTGGTGAATATTCCTCATCAATATCTTCTCACATGGGGTCCTGAGACTAGATCTTGTGAAATGGGACTGTGTTTGGGGTCAGTGACAGAACACATCACCAATCAGAATAAATCAAATTACTACACAGCTAAAACAAAACTACATCACCTATTGGAAAACACAAACAAAAGCACAGAGCAAAATGCAGTGCTATCTGGCTCTAAATCGACAGTACACCATAGCAGATTACTTGAGCATGGTGACTGATCAACAACTAAAAAGAACCTTGACAAAATACAGACTGAGTGAGCACAGCCTCGCTGTTGAAAGGGGGAGGCACAGGAAAACCTGGCTCCCTGCAGAGCAAAGGCTATGCTGTCATTGCATCCTCAGTGAGCCTGAAACTGAGTTGCACTTCCTCACCAAATGTGAAAAATATAAAGATATTAGAGAAACGCATTTTAAAAAATTTGAACTAATAACAAAAGGTTTTCTTGCACTACCAGATACAGGAAAACTACCAGTCCTACTAGGGGAGGACTCAACAAGCTGTGAGCTAGCAGCAGCCTATGTTGCTGCCTGCCACAAACTGAGGGACAGTGAGTGACAGTCACCTGACATGTTTATGCCGTAATATTTTATGTTCTATTTTATGATGAAAATTTTTGTATATACTATGACATTAATATGTGTTTTGTAATCCATGCTTATGTTATCAACCATTTGCTTTGGCAACATGTACAAGCTGCGTCATGCCAATAAAGCCACTTGAAATTGAATTGAATTGAGAGACA